>NC_062541.1:16668888-16728888 GCF_022655615.1 Tachysurus fulvidraco
ATTCCCCTCACACGTTCGGCAGAAATACCACACCCGACGTTTAGAAACGGTCGGAGGGCAAATCACGACCACGAGAGTTAAACCAGTCTCCACACAGCTGGTTATGCTGTTGTGATTCTGTACAATCAAAAACATTTTACACTTTAGTCTTTATTTTTTCACCGTCAATATATAGCAAATGTCATTTTTTCTGATGTTCTTCTTCGTGTTACAGCCGTTACGCACCGTGTTATTATTTACCGCTTAAAGTTTCCTACAAACTGGAGATGCACCTTTGTTTGTGGTGAGATTTTTACGAGTGTTGTTTATTTCTCTGTTTAACGTCATGTACTGTTTAGCCGCTCATGGATGATGGTGAATACACAACATGGTGTCTTTTCTACACTGTCATTACGACTAGATAAACCTGCGCATTACTAGGAACATGAAGTATGACAGACATTAACAAGTGACTGCTGTACCATCCTGGCCATATTAATACCGTGGTCCTTGGTCCCCGACGGCTGGAACAAAAGAAGTCGTGACCCCCGTTTTCAAGAGTGGAGACAAATAAGACCCAAACAACCACAGAGACATTTGTGTAAGCAGTATCTGGGGACGTTGTTTTGCAGCATCGTCAACACAAGACTCGTACGCTTCCTTACTCAGCACAATGTCTTAAAGCAAGAGTCAGATTGGATTCTTATCAAGTTGTAGAACCTCAGACCACGACCTTACACCACGTACCCTAACTGACAAATATATATCGATCAGAACAAAACCAAAACATTCGCTTGCTTTGTAGATTTTCAGAAAGCATTCGATTCGATCTGGCACCGAGGTTTATTTTTTAAACTTGTTGAAATTGGTATAGAGGGCAGAACATACAATATAGTAAAAACAATGTACTCAAATGTGCAATTAAAATTGGAAATAAACAAACTGAATTCTTCCCTCAAAGTGGACGTGTGAGTCAGAGCCGTCCACGATCACCGACCATCACCAACATCTACATTCATCAGGCCATCCTTAAAATTTTTTTGGTTTGCAGTAACAGTAAAAAAAAAAAAAAAAAGGGGTCAGTAGGTAGGTCTATATTTTTTTTGTTTCAAGTTTCAGTGTAAAAAAAGAAAGTACAATTTTGGTGATGGTGATTACGTAGGTATGACTTTAAGCAAATTAGCATATCGTGATGTCACTGACTGGGTCTTCAACCCCTGCCTTCGGGCGCATCATCGCAAACCTCATGTTGATGCTGGACAGTTTTGCCAGAACTTCGTGCCAAGTTAAAGCGATGTCGAGCTGTTTTAATGCATTTTTAGATGTATTATGTTTCCCGAACAAGTATGACTTTGAACGGTGACGGCGAACATTTTGTTTACTGCAGCCGCAGCCGTCGTTACCGAGCGTGAACCGTCGACTCTGACAGTGAATGAGTGTCTGAGACGAAGCGAACGCACAGGCCGTAGTGTGACATCCGGTAACCGACAGTGTAAACATTGGTGATGTCACGGGTTTTTATTTAAAAGAAAGAACTTAGCCTTTGTTTGTATGTAGGCCTAGGCAATTAATATATTTACAATACTTACTAAAATATTATTATTTATTATCACTATTTATATATTTATTTTTTTATATATATATTTATTCATATATTTATTATATATTATCACACTCACTCACTTATGTTAGTGAGTGTGAGTGAGTGAGTGAGTGTGAGTGAGTGAATGTGAGTGAGTGTGTGAGTGTGAGTGAATGTGAGTGAGTGTGAGTGAGTGAGTGTGAGTGAGTGAATGTTAGTGAGTGTGAGTGAGTGAGTGAGTGTGAGTGAGTGAGTGTGAGTGAATGTGAGTGAGTGTGAGTGAGTGTGAGTGAGTGAGTGTGAGTGAGTGAATGTTAGTGAGTGTGAGTGAGTGAGTGAGTGTGAGTGAGTGAGTGTGAGTGAATGTGAGTGAGTGTGAGTGAGTGAGTGTGAGTGAATGTGAGTGAGTGTGAGTGAGTGAGTGTGAGTGAGTGAATGTTAGTGAGTGTGAGTGAGTGTGAGTGAATGTGAGTGAGTATGAGTGAGTGAGTGTGAGTGAGTGAATGTTAGTGAGTGTGAGTGAGTGAGTGAGTGTGAGTGAGTGAGTGAATGTGAGTGAGTGTGAGTGAGTGAGTGAGTGAATGTTAGTGAGTGTGAGTGAGTGAGTGAGTGAATGTTAGTGAGTGTGAGTGAGTGAGTGAGTGAGTGAGTGTGAGTGAGTGAATGTGAGAGTGAGTGAGTGAGTGAGTGAGTGAGTGAGTGAATGTTAGTGAGTGTGAGTGAGTGAGTGAGTGTGAGTGAGTGAATGTTAGTGAGTGTGAGTGAGTGAGTGAGTGTGAGTGAGTGAGAGTGAATGTTAGTGAGTGTGAGTGAGTGAGTGAGTGTGAGTGAGTGAGTGTGAGTGAGTGAGAGTGAATGTTAGTGAGTGTGAGTGAGTGAGTGAGTGAGTGAGTGTGAGTGAGTGAATGTGAGAGTGAGTGAGTGAGTGAGTGAGTGTGTGAGCGAATGTGAGTGAGTGAGTGAGTGAATGTGAGTGAGTGAGTGAGTGAATGTTAGTGAGTGTGAGTGAGTGAGTGAGTGTGAGTGAGTGAGAGTGAATGTTAGTGAGTGTGAGTGAGTGAGTGAGTGTGAGTGAGTGAGTGTGAGTGAGTGAGAGTGAATGTTAGTGAGTGTGAGTGAGTGAGTGAGTGAGTGAGTGTGAGTGAGTGAGTGAATGTTAGTGAGTGAGTGAATGTGAGTATGAGTGAATGTGAGTGTGAGTATGAGTGAATGTGAGTGTGAGTATGAGTGAATGTGAGTGTGAGTATGAGTGAATGTGAATGTGAGTATGAGTGAATGTGAGTGTGAGTATGAGTGAATGTGAATACGAGTGAATGTGAGTGTGAGTATGAGTGAATGTGAATACGAGTGAATGTGAGAGTGAGTATGAGTGTGAGTATGAGTGAATGTGAGAGTGAGTATGGGTGAATGTGAGAGTGAGTATGAGTGTGAGTATGAGTGAATGTGAGAGTGAATGTGAGAGTGAATGTGAGAGTGAGTATGAGTGTGAGTATGAGTGAATGCGAGTGTGAGTATGAGTGTGAGTATGAGTGAATGTGAGTGTGAGTATGAGTGAATGTGAGTGTGAGTATGAGTGAATGTGAATGTGTGAGCGTCTGAGAGAGACAAAGAGAGAGAGACGACATACAAACAGAAGAAAGTGGCAGACAGTAACAGACACAGAGACGGACACAGAGAGAAGGATACCGACAGAGACGGACACCGACAGAGACGGACACCGACAGAGACGGACACCGACAGAGACGGACACCGACAGAGACGGACACCGACAGAGACGGACACCGACAGAGACGGACACCGACAGAGACGGACACCGACAGAGACGGACACCGACAGAGACGGACACCGACAGAGACGGACACAGACAGAGCTTTCTCTCAGCTTTCAGGATTTGATCAGGAAGCAGTAAATACCAGTCCACCAATATAACGATTAAAACGTAGACCAGTCGATACTTTTAGTTCTTCCAAGTATCCTGATGGAGGAGATGAAGAACGTGATATGTATAAACGTAACCCTTCCCTGGACGACAGGACAGCGTTAGTCTGAAACCTTATATCTGAAATGTATGAAAGCTGCAAGACAGATAAAGTCTGATTATAATTAGATCATAACGTTAACCCGAGCTCACACTTACCTGTTCAAACTTCCAGCCATCAGACATGGTGGAGACCATCTGAGTGAGCTCTTCCTCTTGGCACTGGAGGACTCGGTAGACGTGTTTTACAGGAAGCTGGAAAGAAACGACGTCGGGATTAGTCTCATGTGTCCACTCTAAAACAGGTTCAGTGCAATTCATCTGCAGAGCACTGTTAAGAATGGACATGGTCATGAAGCAGCTGTACAGAACATAAGAAATATTGATCAGAAAAAAAGATTTATACAAAGATGTACTTTTATTTAAATGTGTTCGATCAATGACACCGCTGGTTTGAAATCATGGCTTTGGGCTCGTGTGTGGGTCGGTCACGTTCCCGTCAGCACATTAGCGTTCCAGCGCTACTCCTACGGGAGGTTGAATTTGGTGGCACGTACCCCCCGACCTCAATAGAACGAAATGAGCACACCAGCTAAAGCCACCGAGAAGATCTGCAGCAAGGGCGGCTCAAAAGACGAAGCGTGATCCGGGGACGATCCGGGTAACATAAAGCTAAAAAGATGCTAACGATCGATTAGCTACTCACGCTGGTGTGTTTTTACATCGTGACTGTAATAAAGCCGGAGTGTCTGTAGGCGCTTTCTCTGTAATGATTACACATTTATAAATGATGTTAAAAACACGTGCAGCGTCAGCTCGATTTCAGCTGTTGCTATAGAAACCGCGATGTATTACAAAGTGCGTGTTTATATTAGCATGCATTGTGAAGCTCACTCTCACATACGCGTACACACTCTCGCACATGTGCACTCACACACACTCACCTGAGAAGTTTTGCAGTCCCGCTCCCTGATTTTGTCTTTCACTAGTTTTATCAATGAAGTGATGTTATAAAACTCGGCCTCTTCCAGCACACCTAGTCGTCAAGAACAGGTCGTTAAATATCAACACGGATGCCACCCATCAGCATAAAGATTTCAGCGAGACATAAATAAATAAATAAATAAATAAATAAATAAATAAATAAATTTGGACAGCTACGCTCATCCTACCTTCTTCTGCGAGTCCTCGGTTGAGCACCAGCTTGCCGTGTCTCAGATAATTGAGCACTGGACCGAAGTACGTCGGGTCTCGGTCGATCAAATATGCACCCGTTTCATCCTAGAGTTTGGAGTAAGAGATAAGACAAGAAAGGTTTCTAACAGTCAGTTTTATGCCCTCATACACTGACGGTGACATCACATGTATTTAATACCGTCAGTCCTTCCGAGTTAATCACCAAATTTGGGGATCTAGGCATCAACCCCTCACTATATCACTGGATAATGGACTTTCTGACCAACAGACCCAGGTCAGGCCACAGACAGGTCAGGCCACATCCGTTCTGCCACCATCACCCTTAACACAGGTGTACCACAGGGCAGTGTGCTGAGCCCATTCCTCTATTCCCTATTCACTCACGACTGCAGGCCTGCGCATGGATCTAAGGATCTATAGAGTTACAGCACCTGGCCACATGGTATTCAGACAACCACCTGCTTCTTAACTCCAGCAAAACAAAGCAGCTCATCATGGACTTCAGGAGGAAGAGAAGAGGCAGGCATTCCCCCATCCACATCAATGAGCTGCCAGTTGAACGTGTATCCAGCTTCATGTTCATCCAGCTAGAGATCCACATATCAGAGAACTTGTCATTGGGTGATGAAAACCATTAGATGCTAAACTGCATTTTGTTGCCTTGTACATGGGTAATGAAAATAAAGTTGAATCTAATCTAAGGAGTATCGCCTCCAGGTCTGAGCAGAAGTTCACAAACTGCTCTTTGTTTCACTAAATTTTACAGATTCATATTAGAAATATCAAAGAGGGATTGTGTGTGTGACAATATTTTGGTCACCTTCAGACAAGCCGTGTTTAAATTAATGCCTGTAATTGTTGTTTTTTTCCACTCTACCAAAAAAGTCTCTCCACTGTATAAAGAAAAGTCTCAAATCTAACTACTCTAGTCGTACCTAGTAGCACCTTCACTATACAGCTTTCTAATGAGTCAGTTGATCGTAAAGTCAGGGATTGAGACACAAATCACGACAACAATCAAAGGCAAAAAGGTTTGAAGAGAGACAGAGCTTGGGAATGGGTTTAACGTGCTAGAAACTGAAACATATGTAGTTCTAGAGTAAACCAGAAGGTTTTGAATCATACAGAAGACACACAAAACCTGCTCCTGCTTCACATTGAGGTGCAGAACATCACCCTGGCATTGATTAATTTCCTACAACATCACAACCTTTGACTGGTAAGGAATATTCCTTTGGGTTATAGCCAGTTACATTATATATCTGGATCTTACCAACAGTATAGTGTTTGAAAATGATAGCAAACTTAAATTATAAACCTGATGGAATAAAAAAAATAAAAATAAATAAAAACAGGACGATTTCCTCCTACGTTCCTGTGTACGCAGCTTCAGTCGCCATCATTTACATTTTAAAGATCAATGTTTTTATCTTTTGATCAATATTCCTTCGTTCTGCATTTTTTGTATTTATGCATTAATGATTCTTACAGAAAAGAATATTAAAGTACTTTTAAAGACAAACTAACTTCCTGAAAATGAAAGAAATCACCAAACCTTTAATTATGCTTTATAAAACTTTTATTTCCCCCTCGCAATTTTTTACACTGAATGATTTCTGCTAACATTCCTTAAGCCCCGCCCCACGATCTGTCTATAAAATAATTGACAGGAAGCGCATCCAATCAACAAACCAGCCGTCCGGACCGGAAGTCCAAACGAGTTCTCAGTGACTTCATTTACACTAAACCTTTCTTATATTATTTTATTTTAATATCTTAGTTATTTGTACAAGAAAGGAATGAAAAAAATGTATTAAATAAATAAATAAATAAATAAAACTAAAAAAAAAACAAAAAAACTTTTCAAACCTAAAAAAAAATATTAAAATAAGTGTAAAACATTTAATGCATTCAGGTTCAAGTCTAAACAAGCTGCTCAGAGAGAGCAAACAAACAAACAAACAAACAAATAAATAAACAAGCTGATTTATTTAACTGCTGTGAAAATGTGTTATTTATCTACTTTTCCATTAAACTTGCTAAACAAATGAAGCTCAGCTCAGTCACTGGCTGTCATTAGCATAAGTGCTAACGAGGTAGCTAAAGTTATGTGTGTATAAAATGTCCACACTGGAGTTTGTACAATAATAAAATGACGAGTAACAGTGGTGTATAAACTGGGACACGGACAGCTAGTGAAATCTGAGCTCAGGCACTTCATGTGGTTTAGTGGTACCGCAGTATAACCGCCTAGCTAACAGCTAACATTTGTCCACACACCGCTATCACTCCAGCACACAGTCCGGTCCTGGGACTGTTTGTTCTGTTCTACTAATTATTATCAGCTACTCAACTCAACAAAACTCAGGATCCATCCACAGCCAGTGAAAGTAGCTAAAGTGGCTAACGAGCACAAAAGCTAGCCGTAAACTCGCCTTGTCAGAGTCGAGGTCGGGGTCGGTCTGGCACAGGCGGTACAGGAACGACTTGGGGTCCCTGCACAGGGTTTGTCTGGTGGTCAGGAAGTACGTGCCGCCGACGTTAAGGCGAACCCACTTGGACGAAGCACTTGTGGTTGAGTGTAATCGGTCAGCTGCTGACAGGGCGGGACACCTCCGGGCTACAGAGCCGCTTGGGTCAGGGCTCTTCTCCGCCATGCCACCTCCGCTTCTCTCTGCTCAACAACTACTCCAAAGCCGGAAACTAGCATCCGCGGCGATGCGGCGGTTGCCAGGTTGCGTTAAATAACACATTTATAGCGTAATACAATGTAACACATAATAAGCATATATATATATATATATATATATATATATATATATATATATATATATATATATATATATATATATCTTACATATTTCGACAAATAACCTGGACGATACTAACTAGAACCCGTCAGCTCGGGATAACCTTTTTAACTACCGGTTGTCAACGGAGTGGCGTCCTCCGTTAGCATTAACCGGCTAACGTTATCGGTAGCGCCATCGTTTATGAGCACCTTCTTACAAACGTTATTAGTGTGTCAGTACGTAAACAGAGAAGGAACACGTCATAGTATCTTGTGGGTGTTTATGTAAGAAATAAAAAAAATAACTATATACTTATTTCGTGTAAAATTGTGTATCCTACGGTGCGTTATTTAACGCATCTGGCAACCAAAGGTTCGGTGGGCCTGGCTGCGGACGGATCGAAGCTGTTCTATAGGCTGCCAGTTCAATCCAGTGCTGTAACTAACGATTATGTTCATAATCGAATAATCGGCCGATTATTGTTTCGATTAATCGATGAATCAGATAAAAAAAAAAACCCACCACATTTTAATAACACGTCATTTTATTTCATTTCAAATTAAATTTACACATTGGGTGTTACAAATATAAACTTAAACCTAAAACTTTACACCAGCACAATGTTTTTTCCCAGCTTTTAACCGGAAAATTTTTAATGTCAAGTGCTTTTAGTGTCTCTGTCATTGAATACATTAACTCTGGTTCACTGAATTACAGACTTAAGATACCAAGCACGTAAATCACTGTTCAAATCACTGTTGTTGTTTTTTTTAAATACAACAAACAGGGAATAGGGCTTTTATTGTCATTACAACCATATATAGCTGTTGCAGTACACAGTGAAATGAGACAACGTTTCTCCAGGATCATGGTGCTACATAACATAAAGACAGGGCTTAAAGAACTTACTGTAAGTAAGTTAGTCCTAGATACATAAAGTGCATCTGTGCAACCTGGTGTAAACAGTGCAGGACAAGACAAAGAAGACAGACAAGATGCAGGACAAAAGACGGTGCAGACAAAAAAATACAAGCCAATACACAAAAGACAATAAACAGAAACAGCGCAGGTGTAAATACTGTATGTTCAACACTATTGTGTGTGCAGAAATACTGAAATGAACACAGTGTTATAGCAGCAGTTACCTGAGATATTGTATATATTGTATATATAATAAAGTGCTAGTTGAAGTGTTTCACGAATAAGTAGGTCTTCAGCCGTCGCCTATAGGATCGCTTCAGTTACAACAGCTGATTCTTGTGGGGTACATGGCTGATTTTGTCTCTGCATGAACTCAACAATAGTTGCTGTTTCTTTATGAAAGTAGAAAAAAATGAATATCAAGTTAGTATTTATGAATTATTTTTGTGTATGAACAATAAAGCACCGACAAGATACATACAAAATAAAATGTATGTATTTGCAGTTTTTGTTATGCACAAAAAAGCACTTACTATTAAACTGTGCTTAAATCAAGAAAAATCTGCTTTCACTGCAACTTAGTATGTTTTATTTAAGGATTATATTGTTATTTTTAAATGGAATCTATTTATAATTGGTATATATTTTAATTAGTGCCTGTAACAATGCTATGATTGAATGCGTGATGATGTGCCAACTAATCAATAATGTCATTCGTTACAACGATTTTCGTTATTGTTGATTATTATCGATTTGATCGATTTGTTGTTTCAGCCATAGCTAAACCTACCAAAGGCGCACTTCTACACCTCCACTGAGTCCTATACTCACCGCCTCCATCATTATCTTGTACTCTGCTGCCACTGGCAAAAACGATCAGAATGCAGAGTGTCATTCGTGCTTCTGAGAAGGTGATACCACCTCTTCAGGATCTGTACACTTCCAGGACCCTAAAGCAGGCAGTTAAGATTGTGGCTGACCCTCTCATCCTGGACACTGTCTTTTTGAGGCCCTCTGGCAGAAAGCTGCAGTCTATAAAGAATAAAACTTCAACCACAAAAACTTTCCATCCGTACCTGGCCTAATAATCAACATCCTGGTCTGTTATTCACCTACTTGGACATTATTAAACTACCCCACCACTGCTCAGATACATTACATTAATGTTCACAAATCTGACTGTCATAATGCCCCTTCCTTTCTCACACTGGTCCACTGTTGTATATCCTGCACTAATGGACAGTTAATTTTGTCGTTCAGTTGTAATATATGTAACATTTCTAATTAAATATTTGCACTGGCCATTTTGCACATCCTGCATAAGTGTCCAATTCATGTCTTTATTCTTGTTTACATCCAATTGCTTGTTTTCTATAAATCTTTATGATTATACACAATATTATCATTATTATTATTATGATTGTTGTTGTTATTATTAATGTTATTATCATTGTTGTTGTTGTTGTTGTTGTTGTTGTTATTGTTCTTCTTCTTCTTATTATTATTATTTAACTCGTTAGAGAGATAAAAGATTGGATGAGCTGTAATTTTCTGTTGTTAAACTCAGATAAGACAGAAATACTACTTATCGGTCCAAAAACCAGTGCACAGAAACTCTCACAATTCAATTTCCATTTAGAGGGATGTTCTGTTACTATTAGCACGATGGTTAAAGACCTGGGTGTTCTATTAGACAGCAACTTGTCTTTTGAAAATCATATCGCCCATACTACAAAAACATACTTCTTCCACCTTGGAAATATTGCCAAGCTGAGAAACATCCTGTATCTGAAACTATCTGTATCTGATGCTGAGAAGTTAGTTCATGCTTTCATGACCTCTAGACTGGACTGTTGTAATGCAGGTGGTTGTCCTGCATCTTTAAAAAATAGACTACAGTACAGTTAGTCCAATTATTCTTTATATTAATCTTTTGTTCTATGTTTATGTTCTGTAAAGCTGCTTTGAGACAATGTCAATTGTTAAAAGCGCTATACAAATAAACTTGAATGTAATTTAAATATTATTATTGTTATTGTCATTATTATTATTATTATTATTATTATTATTATTATTATTATTATTATTATTATTATTATTATTATAACCTTTGTTTCTCATACTTATGGCTCTTCTGTAATATTACTACACACTAGACGTCTTCATGGGTCCACTTAGATCCGAAAACCCGAGGCCCGACCAGTGACCCGAGCGGGTTCGGGTCTAAAAGTTTCACTTATGACTCGGACACGGGTCGGGTCTAATAATTGCGGCATCGGGTCTCGGGTAATTTAAAATGAATTTTTTACCGAACGGACCCGAGAAGACCCGAACTACTATATCTCGTGTGTGTGCATCGACTCGAGCCCTTTTCCAACCTCTCCTCTGTTTGCCAAGACCGCTTGCGACATCGTGTGTCTGGTGACGTGTGTCTGGCGGTAAGCTAATTTTCGTTGACACAGACCTGTTAATCAATTTTGAATCCAATCTGTAGGGGTTACTTTAGTGTAGAGTTAAGCAACATTCGCGTCCAGTCGGGTTAAAAAAATTGCCGTTGGGTCGGGTCTAATTTTTTCGGGTTTGTCTCGGGTCGGGTCTTTATTAAAAAAAAAAAAATTATGCACGTCGGGTTTGGGTAAAAAGTGCTTCGGGTCACTTCGGTCGGGTACATTTCTTTAGACCCGAGAAGACCGCTACTAGACTCCAAGGCAAATACCAGTACATCTAGTGTAAATGTGAACCCTACAGTTCCTGGGAATAAACCGGATTCTGATTCTGCTTTAACACAACCTGGCAACCGCGGGATCGCCGCGGATGCTAGTTTCCGGCTTTGGAGTAGTTGTTGAGCAAAGAGAAGCGGAGGTGGCATGGCGGAGAAGAGCTCTGACCCAAGCGGCTCTGTAGCCCGCAGGGACCCCAAGTCGTTCCTGTACCGCCTGTGCCAGACCGACCCCGACCTCGACTCTGACAAGGCGAGTTAACGGCTAGCTTTTGTGCTCGTTAGCCACTTTAGCTACTTTCACTGGCTGTGGATGGATCCTGAGTTTTGTTGAGTTGAATAGCTGATAATAATTAGTAGAACAGAACAAACAGTCCCAGGACCGGACTGTGTGCTGGAGTGATAGCGGTGTGTGGACAAATGTTAGCTGTTAGCTAGGCGGTTATACTGCGGTACCACTAAACCACATGAAGTGCCTGAGCTCAGATTTCACTAGCTGTCCGTGTCCCAGTTTATACACCACTGTTACTCGTCATTTTATTATTGTACAAACTCCAGTGTGGACATTTTATACACACATAACTTTAGCTACCTTGTTAGCACTTATGCTAATGACAGCCAGTGACTGAGCTGAGCTTCTTTTGTTTAGCAAGTTTAATGGAAAAGTAGAAAAATAACACATTTTCACAGCAGTTAAATAAATCAGCTTATTCATTCATTCATTCATTCATTCATTCATTTATTTACTCTAAGCAGCTTGTTTAGACCTGAATACATAAAATCTGTTTAACAATTATTATTATTTTTTTAGGTTTAAAAGTTTTTTTTTCTATTCCTTTCTTGTACAAATAACCTTTAAGATATTAAAATAAAATAATATAAGACAGGTTTAGTGTAAATGAAGTCACTGAGAACTCGTTTGGACTTCCGGTCCGGACGGCTGGTTTGTTGATTGGATGCGCCTCCTGTCAATCATTTTATAGACACGTAATATAGACAGATCGTGGGGCGGGGCTTAAGGGATGTTAGCAGAAATCATTTGGTGTAAAAAATTGGGAGGGGGAAATAAAAGTTTTATAAAGCATAATTAAAGGTTTGGTGATTTCTTTCATTTTCAGGAAGTTAGTTTGTCTTTAAAAGTACTTTAATATTCTTTTCTGTAAGAATCATTAATGCATAAATACAAAAAAACGCAGAACGAAGGAGTTTGACACAAAACGCAGGTCTTTAAAATGGACCGGATTTTCATAAATATCGTGCAACTTCTTGTATAAACACTCAAAAGAATGAAAAAATAAATCTGTTCGTATCCAACTGGATCAATGAGGCCCAATCACTGAAACAACACAAGGAAGAACTCTTGAGGAACCTGAACTCTCGAGAGGAACCAAAACTCTTGAGAGTAATTAATAACTCGTTACTCTTCCACAGTTTAAACTCAAATATGAAATCAAACAGTACTCTCTACTTCATTAGACCCCTTCATTAAAGAGAAACATTGACATTCACGATGAACCGAATGTCAGTCTGTTAAGTTTTATTGTCCAGTGAAGAAAGAGACCGATTCCTGGGTTGTGTTCTGCTTCATGAAGATTTCGGACCTTCATTGACAAGTGCAATTCAGGCCTTCAGGATCAGACCCAGTTTCTTTCCACAAGCCATCAGACTCCTCAATAACTGAAATGAACTGTATCGAGCACAATACACACACACATGCACAATCAACTGTATGGACTGCAATGACCTACAATACACAAAATACAAACTATTCCAATATACATCCATGTCTACAGCACCATCATATCAAACTCTTTACATGATGTTCTTCACACTGTTTTTGCTCTTTACACATTACAGTTGATTTCTGTTTTTTACAGAAACAGTACATCATATAACTGCTATAATACTCATGTGTATGTAGATAATACAGTATGTACACTGGTAGGTGCTGCTTTTGTGTATTGTCTTTTTTGTAATGGCTTGTATTTTTCTTACACACGAAGTCTCTCACACACACACAATCTCATATACACAGACACACTCACCCGAGAAGTTTTGCAGTCCCGCTCCCTGATTTTGTCTTTCACTAGTTTGATCAATGAAGTGATGTTATAAAACTCGGCCTCTTCCAGCACACCTAGTCGTCAAGAACAGGTCGTTAAAAATCAACACGGGTGCCACACATCGGCATAAAGATTTCAGCGAGACAAAAGTAAATAAATAAATTCGCACATCTACCTTCTTCTGCGAGTCCTCGGTTGAGCACCAGCTTGCCGTGTCTCAGATAATTGAGCACTGGACCGAAGTACGTCGGGTCTCGGTCGATCAAGTATGCACCCGTTTCATCCTAGAGTTTGGAGTAAGAGATAAGACAAGAAAGGTTTCTAACAGTCCGTTTTATGCCCTCACACACTGACGGTGACATCACATGTATTTAATACCGTCAGTCCTTCCAAGATAATCACCAAATTTGGGGATCTAGGCATCAACCCCACACTATATCACTGGATAATGGACTTTCTGACCAACAGACCCAGGTCAGGCCACAGACAGGTCAGGCCACATCCGTTCTGCCACCATCACCCTTAACACAGGTGTACCACAGGGCAGTGTGCTGAGCCCATTCCTCTATTCCCTATTCACTCACAACTGCAGGCCTGCGCATGGATCTAAGGATCTATAGAGTTACAGCACCTGGCCACATGGTATTCAGACAACCACCTGCTTCTTAACTCCAGCAAAACAAAGCAGCTCATCATGGACTTCAGGAGGAAGAGAAGAGGCACGCATTCCCCCATCCACATCAGTGAGCTGCCAGTTGAACGTGTATCCAGCTTCATGTTGCTAGAGATCCACATATCAGAGAACTTGTTATGGACCACCAACACTTCCAGCCTGGTCAAGAAAGCTCACCAGCACCTGTTCTTCCTGAGGACACTGAAGAAACATCACCTGTCTTCAGCCATCCTGAGCTTTTATCGCTGTGTTATTGAGAGCCTCCTGACCAACTGTGTCACAGTCTGGTATAGATCATGTAAGTCGCTCTGGATAAGGGCGTTTGCCAAATGATGTAAATGTAATGTAAATGGTATGGGAACTGCACAGCCACAGACCGCGAGGCACTCCAGTGGGTGATGAAAACCGTTAGATGCTAAACTGCATTTTGTTGCCTTGTACATGGGTAATGAAAATAAAGTTGAATCTAATCTAAGGAGTATCGCCTCCAGGTCTGAGCAGAAGTTCACAAACTGCTCTTTGTTTCACTAAATTTTACAGATTCATATTAGAAATATCAAAGAGGGATTGTGTGTGTGACAATATTTTGGTCACATTTAGACAAGCCGTGTTTAAATTAATACCTGTAATTGTTGTTTTTTTCCACTCTACCAAAAAAGTCTCTCCACTGTATAAAGAAACGTCTCAAATCTAACTACTCTAGTCGTACCTAGTAGCACCTTCACTATACAGCTTTCTAATGAGTCAGTTGATCGTAAAGTCAGGGATTCAATTGAGACACAAATCACGACAATCAACGGCAAGAAGGTTTGAAGAGAGACAGAGCTTGGGAATGGGTTTAACGTGCTAGAAACTGAAACATATGTAGTTCTAGAGTAAACCAGAAGGTTTTGAATCATATAGAAGACACACAAAACCTGCTCCTGCTTCACATTGAGGTGCAGAACATCACCCTGGCATTGATTATTGTACGTCACAACTTTTGGCTGGGGGGGCACGGTGGCTTAGTGGTTAGCACGTTCGCCTCACACCTCCAGGGTCGGGTTCGATTCCCACCTCCGCCTTGTGTGTGTGGAGTTTGCATGTTCTCCCCGTGCCTCGGGGGTTTCCTACGGGTACTCCGGTTTCCTCCCCCGGTCCAAAGACATGCATGGTAGGTTGTTTGGCATCTCTGGAAAATTGTCTGTATTGTGTGAGTGAATGAGAGTGTGTGTGTGCCCTGTGATGGGTTGGCACTCCGTCCAGGGTGTATCCTGCCTCGATGCCCGATGACATCTGAGAAAGGCACAGGCTCCCCGTGACCCGAGAAGTTCGGATAAGTGGTAGAAAATGAATGAATGAATGAATGAACTTTTGACTGGTAAGGAATACCCACCAGATCTCAGAGTGAGATCTGGTGGGTATTCCTTACCAGTTTGAAAATGATAGCAAACCTAAATTATAAACCTGATGGAATAACAAAACAAAAATAAAAACAGAAACATGGAGTAGGACAACAGCCAGATGTTTAGAGGATGATTTTCCCCTCCCAAGATTTTACACTGAATGATTTCTGCTAACATTCCTTAAGCCCTGCCCCCATTATCTGTCTATAATGTGTCTATAAAATGATTGACAGGAGGCGCATCCAATCAACAAACCAGCTGTCCAGAACGTAAGTCCAAATGAGTTCTCAGCGACTTCATAAGTCTAAACAAGCTGCTTAGTGTAAACAAACAAACAAACAAACAAACAAACAAATAAATAAGCTGATTTATTTAACTGCTGTGAAAATGTGTTATTTATCTACTTTTCCATTAAACTTGCTAAACAAATGAAGCTCAGCTCAGTCACTGGCTGTCATTAGCATAAGTGCTAACAAGGTAGCTAAAGTTATGTGTGTATAAAATGTCCACACTGGAGTTTGTACAATAATAAAATGACGAGTAACAGTGGTGTATAAACTGGGACACGGACAGCTAGTGAAATCTGAGCTCAGGCACTTCATGTGGTTTAGTGGTACCGCAGTATAACCGCCTAGCTAACAGCTAACATTTGTCCACACACCGCTATCACACCAGCAGACAGTCCGGTCCTGGGACTGTTTGTTCTGTTCTACTAATTATTATCAGCTACTCAACTCGCAACAAAACTCAGGAACGATATGGTGAGTTTCCATCCACAGCCAGTGAAAGTAGCTAAAGTGGCTACGGAGCAGAAAAGCTAGCCGTTAACTTGCCTTGTCAGAGTTGAGGTCGGTCTGGCACAGGCGGTACAGAAATGTTTCTGAATCCCTGCACAGTGTTTGTTTGGTGGTGAGAAAGTATGTGCCGCCGACGTTAAGACGAACCCACTTGGACGAAGCACTTGTTGCGTGACATCTTTGAGCTACAGAGCCACTTGGGTCAGGGCTCTTCTCCGCCATGCCACCTCTGCTTCTCTCTGCTCAGGAACTAAGCTCGATGATCCGCTTCGATCCGTCCTCGACCATGCCCACCGAACCAGTGGTTGCCAGGTTGCATCAGAATCAGAATCAGAATCTGGGTTATTCCCAGGAACTGTAGGGTTTACATGTACAGGTATTTGTCTTGGTGTGTTGGTGCATAGTAATAATAGAGAAAAAGCATAAATATAAGAAACAAAGGTTATAAAATAAGCATAATAATAATAATAATGTGTATAAACACAGGATATACAATAGTGCACCAGTGTGAGAAATGAAGGTGCATTATAACAGTGTCCAGGATGAGAGGGTCAGCCACAATCTTAACTGCCTGCTTCAGGGTCCTGGAAGTGTACAGATCCCGAAGAGGTGGTAGATTGCAGCCGATCACCTTCTCAGAAGCACGAATGACACTCTGCATTATGCTCTTGTCTTTGCCAGTGGCAGCAGAGTACAAAATAATGATGGAGGTGGTGATTATAGGACTAAGTGGAGGTGTAGAAGTGCACCATCATAGCCTTTGGTAGGTTTACCTGACACAACATAGCACAATACAGTTTAACACGCAATAATATTATATCTTTTTTTTTTTTTTTTTTTTAACGTACTAGTACTAGTCAGCTTGGGATAGCCTTCTAACTATCGGCTCTTTCCCTGTTCCGATTAGTGACGTTAAATCAACATGGCCGTTCGCACTGTAGACAGTTTAAAGTTCCTCTTCTCTATTTTTAACTTGATCTGTAACAGTTTTGGGTTTAGATCAGTTAATAAATATCATTGATGAGTACCTTCTTACAAAAGTTATTTGCTTGTTGCTAACGCTACGCAAACGGAGGAATCATTTACTTAATCTCAAAAATGTTTGAGACGTCACAGTCAATTATATGAAAATAATCTCTAGATCTGCATCTCTGTATATATGGTGGCTTAGCGGTTAGCACGTTTGCCTCACACCTCCAGGGTCGGGATTTGATTCCCGCATCCACCTTCGCCTTGTGTGTGCAGAGTTTGCATGTTCTCCCCGTGCCTCGGGGGTTTCCTCTGAGTACTCCGGTTTCCTCCCCTGGTCCAAAGACATGCATGGTAGGTTGATTGGCATCTCTGGAAAACTGTCCGTGGTGTGTGTGTGTGAGTGAATGAGAGTGTGTGTGCCCTGTAATGGGTTGGCACTCCGTCCAGGGTGTATCCTGCCTCGATGCCCGATGACGCCTGAGATAGGCACAGGCTCCCCGTGACCCGAGAAGTTCGGATAAGCGGTAGAAAATGAGTGAGAGAGTGAGAGTGATTTCTTCTTATTAATTAGCCATATATCACAATTTAACTCATTTGCAATTTAAGCTCATTTGATTATTATGCAAAATACTGTTTTACTACATTTAAAATTGTTTTTGCCATATCTTTAAAAATATGGTGTTGGATTACTAACATGTTTCAGTCAATAAATATGGAAAATTGTTTATGTTTGTAAAGAATTTAAATATATATATGAAATTTAAAGTGATCACCCAGTTCTGTATTTATATATATATATATATATATAGATTCTGATGCCGTTTGTTTAGATTGCTAAATACAGTAGTTTTTACAGAATCTGTAAGCCTGATTGAACTGAAACTCCCTAGCAACCTGCTGTGATTCCATAGCAACTGCCTAGCAACACTTTCCATGATATCTTGGGTTCTTGGTGGTCTCTATCAAACAAGCTTGTGGCTCCACAGAGAACTGCCAAAAGGTTTTAAATGCTTTATTATGTTATTGTGAGTTTTTGTTCCCAAACTTTGTGAACTTTTTTTTAACTAGTTGCTGTGTCTTTGTGATGCCAGTGCTGCTGCACAAGGACTTGTACATGTCATACACCAATATTTTAGTTTATAATTTAAAGCATTTCCACTCGTACAAGCTTCATTATTAGATTCCAGCTGACGTTATTTTCAGGTATGATAGCAAATGAGCTAATCACCTAGACCTACTTATGCTCCACAGACTCCTATGCTCATGCTAGTAGAGATAGTTCAGGGTTGAACTATCATCCAAGATCAACCCTGAGCTTGGGTTAATGTCTGTACAGAATTGTGTATATTCTCACACAGATAGATAGGTGCACTGGCTGTGCAGGCTGTGTGTGTGTGTGTGTGTGTGTGTGTGTGGGGTGAACTGTGATGGACTGGCATCCCATGCAAGGAGAATCAAGAGATTGGCTCACCTGGGGCTTACACTACTTTCAGGAAAAAACCATGAGATCAGATCCACTGCAGGTTACCATGGAGACAAGTTTTAAAACTATTGAAAGTTCAGAAGTTTTTCTATTAAATACATTCCTTCCTACATCTCTTAAGTAGAAAAATGTTTCCGAATGCTCTACCACTCTTTCGTTCTTCCTCCATCACCCTGCTCACTGCCTCGGTTTGCTGAGAGACCTTCCTCATTTGGAGAATGAGTCCAATATCCAGGACCTGGTTTTCACCTGTCTTTTCCCAGCTACAGACATGACTGCTACCCCACTACACATCTCTGATCATCACCTGGTATCCTTCAACATCACTCTCCCTATCCTGCCTAAAACTACCTCTCACCCCCTCGCTCTTACCAGCCACAACCTTCACTCTGTCTCCCCTTCTTCTGTAGCTTCTGGCACTCTTTCGTCTCTTCCTGATCCTGATTTTTCCTGATCCTGATTTTCCTCACTACCCTTGGACTCTGCCACAGATACTTTCCTCTCCTCTCTTTCCTCAACCATGGACTTTCTTTGCCCTATGTCCACTAAACCCAAGAAAACTTCTTTTTCTGCTCCTTGGCTTTCAGATGTGTTGTGCGAAAATCAAAGTTAGCTAAGATCATTTGAGAGAAAGTGGAAGAAATCACAACTTGACGCAGATCTTGATTCTTACCGTACACTCCTCACCAAGTTCTCCTCAGATGTGACTTCTGCCAGAACTTCCTTCTTCAAGGAAAAGCTCGAAGCTTCGGCACAAGACCCTCGGAAGCTCCACATCATCATCTCTTCTCAACTCAACCCCCCGGCTACACCTGCTTCATCCTCCCTGACTGCAGAAGACTTTGCTTCTTTCTACCATGAGAAGATTGAGGAAATCTGCAGGACCTTCACTACTGCCCCGACTGCACTTGCATCTCGCAGTCTGGATTCCCCTACTCCTTCACTGTCGCATTTCTCAACTGTACGAGTAGAAGAGATTTTACAGCTCCTCCAGTCCTGCAATTCTACCACCTGCCCATTGGATCCACTCCCTTCCACTATGCTTCAGACCATCTTGCAAGGCCTTCTGCCCTTCATTACCACTATCATCAATAGGTCCATAGCATTCGGCCAGGTACCAACTTTCAAGAGAGCAAGGGTTATTCCCATCCTATAAAGAAACCTGCTCTGGATCCATCAGACATCAGTAACTACAGACCGGTATCACTTCTCGTTTTTTTGTAACATTATTTATAACCAACTGTCTGTCTATCTCTCACAGAACAAACCTTTTCCATCGAGGCAGTTTGAGTGCAGGTTCGGAGCCTAATTTAGAACCAGTACTTTCTGTTTCGACCGCCAAAGCACCGGTTCTGGACCAGGAAAAGTGGTTCTTAAGTAGCACCAAAACGTTGCTGGTCTAGACTTAAGAACCGCTTGCGTTAGGGGCTGTGTGCGGGGCTGGCGGCGGGGCTACAGTTAGCACCTGTGATAATGTACCTAAAGTTTACTAATGTTTAATACACTTTTACTTTACCGTAATATGATCACTTTTTAGCACACATGATAGTAGTTAGCTACATGCTAAGGCTAAATTTTTTCTGTGTTAATGATAAAATAATGTTATGTACTTTCTCAATTACAACCTCCGTTTATACAAATTACACGGAGCCGCACGTACACGTTGGATTCGTCGCGTTTGGATGCTAATGTGGGTTCACAAAGCCATGAGCATTAACAGTAAAGCAACATCCGCCATTGTTGATGTGTTTGTGTTTGCCACTGCTGCGCTAACGTTGCCACGCTGGGTAACGTGACACGTATACAGTAACATCAGACTCGGCTCTGTGACGGCTCTCTAGCTAGTGGAAAGGCAAACCGGTTCTTAGAAGGTTTGCCAGTGGAACCAACTTTGAACCAGCACCAGTGCTAGCTCTGAACCAGCACTCGGTTCTTTTAGTGGAAAAGAGGCACAAGACCTCAAGAGCTTTAAAGCAGCTCATTCCATAGAGACTGCCCTTTTGGATGTCTCTGAGAAACTACATGGTGCTAGATCAGCCAAACTGTCATCCTTGACCTTTCAGCAGCGTTTGATACGGTCAACCACAAGACTCTCTTGTCCACACTCGGGAGTCTCAGGATTTGCGGATCTTTTCTCCCTGTATACTCACTATCATGGTAAAGTCCTTTCACATGGGTTCTCTTACCATTGCTATGCTGATGATACTTCTCTTTCCCACCCTCAGATACCACAGCTTCTGATGGGATCTCAGCATGTCTGGCAGAAATATCATCATCATGGATGACTGCTCATCAGTTAAAGCTCAATCAAGTCAAGTCAAGAAGCTTTTATTGTCATTTCAACCATATATATCTGTTGCAGTACATAGCGAAATCCTAGCAAAACTGATCTGCTGATCAGGTGGCGCAACTTGGGTATGTGAAGAAAAGAATTCCACTGTGCTGTAATGTATATGTGGCAATAATAAAGGCTTCTAAGGCTTCTATGATTCATCCCCAAGTCAAGATCTTGCAATATCCCTGCATAATGATCTGCTGTCCCCTTCAGCCACAGCTCACAACCTTGGGGTAACCATGGACAATCAACTGTCCTTTTCCTCTTATGTTGCTAACGTGACTCGTTCATGTTGGTTTCTTCTCTACAACATTAGAAGGATTCAGTAATTTTTGTCCACACAGGCTGCTCAGGTACTTGTTCAGTCTCTTGTCATCTTTAGACTGGATTATTGCAACTCGCTGCTTTCAGGTCTACCTATGAACACAATCCGTCCTCTGCAAATGATCCAAAATGCAGCTGCACGACTTGTTTTTAACCTGCCTAAGTTCTTATATACCACCCTACTGCTGCGATCCATCCACTGGCTTCCGGTAGCTGCACGCATCAGATTCAAAACACTGATGCTGGCCTACAAATGAACCAGCTCCCTTTTGCCTCAAAAGCCTCATCAGTCCTCGCACTGCACCCCGCACCCTCCGATCTTCCAGCAGTGCTCGACTGGTTCCACCATCTCTCAGGGTAAGAGGCAAGTATACTACAACAGTGGTCCCCAACCCCCCGGGCCGCCCAAGGAACATTAAATTATTTCCATTTTATTTACTGTGGTGTATTTCTCTTGGGTTTGTGCGACTTTCCATGGACGAGAGGTTAACCGGGAGCTGAGAGACGTCACCTAAAGCTGCACCAATACCGCGCATGCGCAAAATCTGATATTGGGCCGGGTGTAGGTGACGTCTGGAGCTGAGCAGCTGCGAGCGGCAGTGGTGTTGTAGCTTTGGTGGAGAGAGAAGGTGTGTATCGCTCTTCTCTCTGTTCACCGGTACTTTGTCATGTTTAACAGTGCTTGGTGTACGTGTATATTGTGTTTGCTCAAATTTAACCCACAAATTAGCAAAAATGAGCACGAAACAGACGTCGTTAGAAAGTTAGAAACTCTGCCGGTGTTCTGGATTAAAGTCATGGTGGAATACCCTGAGATTGTCACCACAGCACTTACATCCCTATCGTCATTTCCGACATGCTATCTGTGTGAAGCGGGGATTTCTGCAGTGACGGCAACCGAAACAAAACAACGGAATAAACTGGACATAAGCAACACACTTCGGGTGTCATTGTCAACTATTACCCCAGATGGAACCGTCTCGTTGTAAAGAAACAAGCTCAGGGTTCTCATTGATTTAGCGTTGTAGTGAGTTAAAAAGGCATGTTTAAATACAATTACATTAAAATTATTAATTTTGTAAATTAAAATTGTATAGCCGCCACCACCCACCCCCAGCGGGCCACGGTAAAATTATCAAACATTGACCGAGTCCCTGGCTATTTTCAAATGACAGTTGAAGACCTACATATTCATGAAACACTTCAACTAGCACTTCCTCCCTTGTTTGTTGCATGTATAAAGAAAACTTATAACGATGAATAAAAAACTTGAACAATGTTTTAGACTCATGGTATCTTAAGTATGTGACCTAGTGACCCAGAGTTAATCTATCCAATGATAGAAACATAAGCACTTCTGTACGTCACTCTGAATAAGGGTGTGTGCCAAATGCTATAAATGTAAATGGAGAAAATCAGCTTCTATTGTTCCAGGGTTGCCAGTTACACCAATTTTTCCCAATTTTGCTTGAACCTCTTCAGCTAATTAGTGTACAGTGTGTAGGAAGAAGTGTCAGTGAATAGGGTCATGATTTCCACCTCAGTCTAATTCAGTGTTAATTGTCACTTTTACACCTAAAAGACCCTGTTGTATGAATTGTCTAGTAAAGCTGTGAGTAAATGTAAGCTAAAAAGTATCTGCCATATTTATAAAAGTTTTGTAAATGCTGATTAATTCATACTTGTGCATGTTGATCACCTGTAAAGTGCAAAGTGCATTCCTGACACAGCTAATTTGTTATAGAGCGACGGCCATTAAACTCTATATACTGTAAGTTAAGGTGCACAGACAGCTAGAAGCATGAATGAATGATCAGTGTAAAGGCTGGAAGACAGAAATCTTCAATCTAAGGGAGTTTTTCACCTCAGGCTTGTTCAGTTGGGGTAAATACATTTAATGTACAGTATATTACATACATTTAATGATAAACACATTTAAATATAAGTCTAATATTAATATTGACAAATTTTTGGACAAATTTCTTATGTTCTATAAAGCTGCTTTGAGACAATGTCCATCGTTGGAAGTGCTCTACATATAAAATATAAAAAATGTAGGTTGTCCGTCCATCCATCCATCACTCAAGCTGCTGTTATTCATGTTTTTCAACAGATAAACAATCCCATCACATGTAAAATAAACTAAAATAAATACAACTTTTCTTCTCCTTATTCATTTGTATAGTGTCCCTGGAAAGTTTGATTCATTCCTTTTCTTTTTCTTCACTTCATTTAATTATTGAGAAAAATGATCCAGCTTTACAAATCTGTGACTGGCAAAATTATGTGAACCTTTTATTTCAGAATCTGTTACAGCAATAACTGTAAGTAAAGTTTCCAGGAACTTTTGATCAGTCCTGTATTTCAAGTACAAAAGAGCTTCAACACTCGTATTTTCCTGGTTGTCCTCACATGAACTGCTTGCTTCAGGTCCTTACACAACTTTTCATTTGGTTTAAAGTAAGGACATTGACTTGACTATTACTAAACATTATATTTGTTCCTCTTTAATATTTATTTGGTACACAGACTTGGGTGCTTGTTATTGTTGTCTTGGAGTATGACCCAAATTCAGATGTCTTTCCATTTTCATTTAGAGAATAATTTTCTGGAATAATTTTGAATTCATTGTCCCATCAATGATGGCAAGCTGTCCTGGCCCAGATGAAGCAATACAGGCCCAAAGCATGATACCACCACCACCACCACCACGTTTTACAGATGATATAAGGTTCTTAGGCTGGAATTCAGTATTTTCCTTTCTCCAAAAATAATGCTTCTCATTTTAAAACAAAAAGTTTTATTTTGGTCTCATTCGTCTATTTGTACAGAACGTGTCTGATTGGAGATTTCCGAAGTCCTCACAAATCTCCCTTGTTTATACCACGATCCAATTCCAGAAACATGACCACCAGAAACATGAACGTTAGACTTTGGTATATCTCTGTTCTTTAAATAAAATATAGGACTTCTAGCAATCCATTGTGAAACCATAGCAACTGCCGAGCAACACTTCAGGACCTTGCTGAGTAATTATTAGTGTATTCTTGTGTAAATTTTCCAGTTTAAAAAACAATGTGATGAAACTCAGGTTAAACACAGAACTAATAAACATACATGCTTTTATTACAGGATTCACCACATATCCATGTGAGATATTTCGCCATCCATCTTTAAATAACACGCAAAACCCCCCAAAAAATAAACATTTACATTTGAATAATTCATTCAATAACCAAACAGAAATCGTATGATGAAATGAGAAGGCAGCGAAAGATAATAGCTTACAATTGATTATTTTTTCTCCCATTCAAAAGGCTTTACATGACTGGATGTAGCTGATGGCCCCCGAATGTCATCTCTCATAACACGGTTCATATATTAGACTTTAAATAAAACACAAACAAACAGCCAGCTGAACCATCGTCAGCAAATCATCTGATAGAAGAATAAAAATATAAAAGCTGTATCTCTGTAACGTTACGTTACTTTCTGAAGATCTGTACATCACAGTTGATTTCGGCAACAGAGCAGGTAGAGTCTCGAACGTACAAAGAAAAAAGTCCATCAGGAGAAATCCACATCCACGTGGTAATTTCCACAGATACAGCATTTCCTTGTGTGTTTGGGATTGAGTTTATAGATCTTATTTACAGCTATAGAGGATTCCACTAGAGCTAAAAAAAACTGAAACAAACACAAAAACACAGCTAAATTAAAAAAAATAATAATGTAGCCAAAAAAAAAGAAGTTTTCCACACTGCTCTTAAACCCAGGTTAGTGTGGCTCTAATCCTTGCCCTTAACCCTGGGTCATTGTGGCTCTAATCCCCACCCTTAACCCTGGGTTATTGTGGCTCTAATCCCCACCCTTAAACCTGGGTTATTGTGGCTCTAACCCCTGCCCTTAACCCCGGATTGTCATGGATCTAATCTCCACCCTTAACCCTGGGTTATTGGTGATCTAATCCCCACCCTTAACCCCAGATTGTGACTCTAATCCCCACCCTTAACCCTGGGTTACTGTGGATCAAATCCCCGCCCTTAACCCTGGGTTATTGTGACTCTAATCCCTGCCCTTAACCCTGGGTTATTGTGGCTCTAAACCCTGCCCTTAGCCCCAGATTATTATGGATCTAATCCCCACGCTTAACCCTGGATTATTGTGACTCTAATCCCTGCCCTTAACCCCAGATTATTGTGGCTCTAAACCCTGCCCTTAACCCCAGATTATTGTGGCTCTAATCCCAGCCCTTAACCCAGGGTTATTTTGGCTCTAATCCCAGCCCTTAACCCAGGGTTATTGTGGCTCTAATCCCCGCCCTTAACCCCGGGTTATTGTGGCCCTAAATGCTGCCTTTACCCCTGGGTTATTGTGGATCTAATCCCCGCCCTTAACCGCAGGTTATTGTGGATCTAAACCCTGCCCTTAACCCAGGGTTATTGTGGCTCTAATCCCAGCCCTTAACCCAGGGTTATTATGGCTCTAATCCCAGCCTTTAACCCAGGTTTATTGTGGCTCTAATCCCTGCCCTTAACCCCGGGTTATTGTGGATCTAAACCCTGCCCTTAACCCCAGATTATTGTGGCTCTAAACCCTGCCTTTAACCCAGGGTTATTGTGGCTCTAATCCCAGCCCTTAACCCAGGGTTATTATGGCTCCAAACCCCGCCCTTAACCTCAGGTTAGTGTGGCTCTAAACAACGCACATAACCCTGGCTAGAGGAAGGTTTTCCATGCGTTTCCCCGGGGTTATGAAACCCTGCTCTGAAGCCTTTACAGTGTTAAGTCCACACTGCGGTGCTAAACGTGTTCAGTGTAAAACGACGTGCTGTTCCAATGTTACGACTCGACACTTAACAACAGAAACCCAATGAGAAAGTGAACAATGTCTCTGTGCCACATATCAGGGGAAAAGCAGGACGTAGAGACACTGAACAAAAACGGCTCTGTAGATAGAGTCAGGAGACAAAACGCTGAACATCACGGAAGTGCACGCCGTAGTGAGGGGGAAATACGTCATGCTGAGAAATTAGAGGAAGTTACAGAGATGTCGCCGGACGTCTGGTCGACTAGACGACAAACTTCAGAAGAACAAAAAAGAAGAGAAAGTTGTGAAAGATAACAAAACCTGCTCAGGTGCAGAGCCACAGACCTGAACTTTTTTCCTCACTGATGTGAAAGCGTGAGACGTGGCGTTATTTAAAGCGGCCGCACGCTGGATTTATCCGATCAGGGTTGTCGATGCTGCGGATATGCAAATGAGAAGAAGGTTGCAGCAGGGTTTAGGGATGTACAGTGTGACACAAGGTCAGATTATAAAGAGCCAGGATTCAGTGTTAACCCCGGGGAAAGTAGGAGCAGTGTGAAACCTCCAACTACATCAACCCAGGACTGAGTTTAGCTCCAGTTTGTCATCATACAGGGAAAGATTTCACATCTGAAAAGCCCTTAAGTGTACCTTTAGCCAAATGTTAAACGTATTTTTAAAAAAAATCTGTAAACCTACAAAAAAAATGAATAAATTAACCAACCAACAACCACAAAAGTACAAATTAAACATCACTGTAATGCCAAAACGATCCCATTCAGCATGAACAGTTTTTTAGTCTTTTAAGTGATGACACAGCAGCAAAGCCTTAAATACAGGACTTAAAGGAGCAACAAAACCCACAAATATCGTCTGCAGCTCCAGATTTCAAACTGTGACTCCTGTAACTCATCAGACTTCCCTGATAGCGTGCCCCATGTTAAATAATGCAAACTTATACACAATAATGTACAGAAGACAAGCACAAGGGGCAGAGTTTCCTGACTCCCTGCACACTCACACGTTAATAAATAAAAAGTCTGGATTAAGATGTCCAACATAACAGGCACTAATTTTCATGCTGGAAAAAAGTCCTCAAACGAGGAAGGTGCAACAAAAACGTCTACAGCAGTTGTAGAACCGATTGATATGCTCGTCCTGCGTTTATGTACAGTTCAGTGCAAAATGCAATCCTCTGGCTTTTCTCTTCCTCCACTGACTTCCGAGTACCTGTGGCGTCAGGAGCCTCGTCGCTGATGACAGACAGTCGTTTTTTAACTTAACTGCAGCCCTTAAAGGGAACGCAGATCGATGCATGTGGAGCTTTGAGCTCTATACAGGCTTATCAGTAGCAGTGCGCTGGCTCTTATCCTTATAAATGAAAGTAAGATTAGAAATCTGCAGAACACTACAGAGCAAGGTGTGTGCTGACGAGCACAGAGACCAAGCAGAACGTTCGTGGGCTTCCTCAGGCTTGTGCGATATTACCACGCATTCTTCCCTACATGATATTATGCTTCCACCATCTCAGTGACATGTCTCAGGGATTATATCACGTTATATTATTAAACCAGTCAGCTGTCGAACATTCAGGGTTCTACGCAAAAAAAAATATCACACGTTAACTAAAAAAAAAAAAATCTATAAAAATGGATAGACAGGGTGCCAATACTTTTCGTTTCAGACAGATAGATAGACAGACAAACAGGTAGACAGGCATACAGACAGACAGTGTGCCAATACTTCTAGTTTTAGATAGACAAACAAAAAAATGGAGAACATTTCGAGTTCATTTATGTGAAATTCGAAAGGTTTGATATTTGGACCAGATTAATTTATCAGACAGATGTCTGTAAGAATTCTTTTCAGCTGAATAACGGTGGTTGCGTCATACAGTCACAACATCACGATCCGTTCACACGTCCGTTTTTCCTTTTGCGAATTGTGAAGTGTATTAGCTCTGGGGGAGGGGCACGGATACTATGCGACGAGACCGAACACGGCAATCGGCAGTAACATTAACAGCTTGTGCATCCACTTCGAGAATCGCGGACATCAGACGAGTGATGAGTTTCCATAAACTCTCCCAGATCCGGATAGAAATAAAAAAAATCCTCCAAGACTTTGGGAAATTGAATCCTGTCTGAAAAACGCTTCAGCTACTGTTAGAGTGCATGCATTAGGGAAAGAAATTAAAGAGAGAGAGAAAGAACAAAGAATGAAGAGGAAGGCAGTGAAGTGTCAAATCGGACACTTTAAACGCCACGTTAATAAATTAGAAAGTGATGAAAACAGTGTGAGCAGCAACGACTGCGAATTTCTGCAGAATCGCTTATCAGCAATCAGCAGAGTTCCCACGGACGACTCGGATCCCGACAGCACTGATAATATTATTACTCCCTCCTCCTTCTTAAACCTGAACCTGTGGAAGTGATCATTTTCATCCATTTTTAAGGCTAAAAGTTCTGGATGATTAAATCATTTATCGCAGTATTCAAAAAGCCGAAAATCTCGATTGGGGAAAAAAATCGTACCTCTATCGCACAAGCCTGCTACAGAATGGTCTTTTTTTAAACTTACTTTTTAAATGCTCTTCTTGCCACAAGGTGCTTAACTAAATAAAAGGCTCAGATTATGAGGATGTGTCTTGACTTGAGGAAACACACTCTCTCTCTCTCTCTCTCTCTCTCTCTCTCTCTCTCTCTCTCTCTCTACATGTCAGTAGATTGATGATTGTGGTAAATCTTTCCCCAGACTTCCTGGATCTTCTTACACCATTTGTCCGCGTTGCCGTTGGGGTCCATTAAATAATACGTCCTGTGTGGCTGCATGGGAAAGAATCAAAGATCGGTGCATTTTTATTTTTATTGCCACAAAAGCAAAAAATTCTCTACATTTCTATCTGGAGATCAATACACGAACGTAGGATGCATTAAAAAATAGGATGCATTTTTTACCGTGTGGACAAAGAAAGTCTTGAAGTTTTTTGCTTCCGGTCGTAGCTCAGGAGACCAGGGGATCTCCCCTTTAAGGACTTTATTCACAGGATCTACGTAGTAGAGATGTGGCCCCTCCGTCAGCAGCAGCTGCCTTCGACGTGCAAACAAGCCCTGTGTGGAAAGACGAGTGTCACAATGTGATGTAGTTCCGAATCACAGACTATAGAGGGGGCTCTGAGGCTGCTACTAAAAATAAATCTCACTAAAACTGTCTCTCACTTGCTTTTCATCGTCTTCTGATTCATATGTGCTTTAAAAGCTGAATATTTTATTCAGAGATTATTTATACACAGTGCTTGACTTTGTGCTGAAACCCTAGTCTTCCTGGAAGATGCTATCGGTCCCTAAAAACACAAACCATTAGACTCCTAAATAGTTTCTAACCAAGTACAATTATAGAATTAACTCCAGCTGATGGTGGCAGTATCACAAAACTCAAAACGCACAACATTCAACTACTAGATGTGCAATAAGCTTCCACTCTTCTTGCTAAAAGTTATTTATTCTTTAATACTTCTTTTTATTGATTTTAATATATTCAACATATATATCTGATCACTTTGCACTCGACCATCCTACTCGCATTTTGCACATTTTGTACACAGCTGCTTTTGTATATCTACATATATATTTATATCTGTTTATGTCTACATTGTATTTGTTTATGTCTACGCTGTATATGTTTACATCTACGCTATATATGTTTACGTCTGTGCAATACCTGTTTACGCCTGTAAAATATCTATTTACGTCTACGCTGTATGTGTTTACGTCTACGCTGTATCTGTTTACGTCTGTGAAATATCTGTTTACGTCTACGCTGTATCTGTTTACGTCTACACTGTATCTATTTACGTCAACGCTGTATCTGTTTACGTCTACCCTGTATCTGTTTACGTCTACGCTGTATCTGTTTACATCTACGCTGTATCTGTTTACGTCTACGCTGTATCTGTTTACATCTGTGCAATATCTGTTTACGTCTGTGAAATATCTGTTTACGTCTACGTTGTATCTGTTTACGTCTGTGCAGTATCTGTTTACGTCTGTGCAATATCTGTTTACGTCAACGCTGTATCTGTTTACGTCTACGCTGTATCTGTTTACGTCTACGTTGTATCTGTTTACGTCTACGTTGTATCTGTTTACGTCTACGCTGTATCTGTTTACGTCTACACTGTATCTGTTTACGTCTGCGCTGTATCTGTTTACATCTGTGAAATATCTGTTTACATCCACGCTGTATCTGTTTACATCTACGCTGTATCTGATTACGTCAACGCTGTATCTGTTTACGTCTACGCAGTATCTGTTTACGTCTACCCTGTATCTGTTTACGTCTACGCTGTATCTGTTTACGTCTACGCTGTATCTGTTTACGTCTACGCTGTATCTGTTTACGTCTACGCTGTATCTGTTTACGTCTACGCTGTATCTGTTTACGTCTACCCTGTATCTGTTTACGTCTACCCTGTATCTGTTTACGTCTACGCTGTATCTGTTTACGTCTACGCTGTATCTGTTTACGTCTGTGAAATATCTGTTTACGTCTGTGAAATATCTGTTTACGTCTGTGAAATATCTGTTTACGTCTACGCTGTATCTGTTTACGTCTGTGCAGTATCTGTTTACGTCTGTGAAATATCTGTTTACGTCTGTGCAGTATCTGTTTACGTCTGTGCAGTATCTGTTTACGTCAACGCTGTATCTGTTTATGTCTGTGCAGTATCTGTTTATGTCAACGCTGTATCTGTTTACGTCTACGCTGTATCTGTTTACGTCTACGCTGTATCTGTTTACGTCTACGCTGTATCTGTTTACGTCTACGCTGTATCTGTTTACGTCTACGCTGTATCTGTTTACGTCTGTGAAATATCTGTTTACGTCAACGCTGTATCTGTTTACGTCTACCCTGTATCTGTTTACGTCTACGCTGTATCTGTTTACGTCTACGCTGTATCTGTTTACGTCTACGCTGTATCTGTTTACGTCTACGCTGTATCTGTTTATGTCTACGCAATATCTGTTTACGTCTACGCTGTATCTGTTTACATCTGTGCAATATCTGTTTACGTCTGTGAAATATCTGTTTACGTCTACGCTGTATCTGTTTACGTCTGTGCAGTATCTGTTTACGTCTACGCTGTATCTGTTTACGTCTACGCTGTATCTGTTTACGTCTGTGCAGTATCTGTTTACGTCTGTGAAATATTTGTTTACGTCTGTGCAGTATCTGTTTACGTCTACGCAATATCTGTTTACGTCTACGCTGTATCTGTTTACATCTGTGCAATATCTGTTTACGTCTGTGAAATATCTGTTTACGTCTGTGCAGTATCTGTTTACGTCTACGCTGTATCTGTTTACGTCTGTGCAGTATCTGTTTACGTCTGTGAAATATCTGTTTACGTCTACGCTGTATCTGTTTACGTCTGTGCAGTATCTGTTTACGTCTGTGAAATATCTGTTTACGTCTGTGCAGTATCTGTTTACGTCTGTGCAGTATCTGTTTACGTCAACGCTGTATCTGTTTATGTCTGTGCAGTATCTGTTTATGTCAACGCTGTATCTGTTTACGTCTACGCTGTATCTGTTTACGTCTACGCTGTATCTGTTTACGTCCACGCTGTATCTGTTTACGTCCACGCTGTATCTGTTTACGTCTACGCAATATCTGTTTACGTCTACGCTGTATCTGTTTACATCTGTGCAATATCTGTTTACGTCTGTGAAATATCTGTTTACGTCTACGCTGTATCTGTTTACGTCTGTGCAGTATCTGTTTACGTCTGTGAAATATCTGTTTACGTCTACGCTGTATCTGTTTACGTCTACGCTGTATCTGTTTACGTCTACGCTGTATCTGTTTACGTCTACGCTGTATCTGTTTACGTCTACCCTGTCTACGCTGTATCTGTTTACGTCCACGCTGTATCTGTTTACGTCCACGCTGTATCTGTTTACGTCTACGCAATATCTGTTTACGTCTACGCTGTATCTGTTTACATCTGTGCAATATCTGTTTACGTCTGTGAAATATCTGTTTACGTCTACGCTGTATCTGTTTACGTCTGTGCAGTATCTGTTTACGTCTGTGAAATATCTGTTTACGTCTACGCTGTATCTGTTTACGTCTACGCAATATCTGTTTACGTCTACGCTGTATCTGTTTACATCTGTGCAATATCTGTTTACGTCTGTGAAATATCTGTTTACGTCTACGCTGTATCTGTTTACGTCTGTGCAGTATCTGTTTACGTCTGTGAAATATCTGTTTACGTCTGTGAAATATCTGTTTACGTCTACGCTGTATCTGTTTACGTCTGTGCAGTATCTGTTTACGTCTGTGAAATATCTGTTTACGTCTACGCTGTATCTGTTTACGTCTACGCTGTATCTGTTTACGTCTACGCTGTATCTGTTTACGTCTACGCTGTATCTGTTTACGTCTACGTTGTATCTGTTTAGGTCCACGCTGTATCTGTTTACGTCTACGCTGTATCTGTTTACGTCTACGCTGTATCTGTTTACATCTGTGCAATATCTGTTTACGTCTGTGAAATATCTGTTTACGTCAACGCTGTATCTGTTTACGTCTACGCTGTATCTGTTTACGTCTACGTTGTATCTGTTTAGGTCCACGCTGTATCTGTTTACGTCTACGCTGTATCTGTTTACGTCTACGCTGTATCTGTTTACGTCTACGCTGTATCTGTTTACATCTGTGCAATATCTGTTTACGTCTGTGAAATATCTGTTTACGTCTGTGCAGTATCTGTTTACGTCTGTGAAATATCTGTTTACGTCAACGCTGTATCTGTTTACGTCTACGCTGTATCTGTTTACGTCTACGCTGTATCTGTTTACGTCTGTGCAATATCTGTTTACGTCAACGCTGTATCTGTATACGTCTACCCTGTATCTGTTTACGTCTATGCTGTATCTGTATACGTCTACCCTGTATCTGTTTACGTCTACGCTGTATGTGTTTACGTCTACGCTGTATCTGTTTACGTCTGTGAAATATCTGTTTACGTCTACGCTGTATCTGTTTACATCAACGCTGTATCTGTTTACGTCTACGCTGTATCTGTTTACGTCTACCCTGTATCTGTTTACGTCCACGCTGTATCTGTTTTCGTCCACGCTGTATCTGTTTACGTCTACGCTGTATCTGTTAAAACCTAGGCCCAACAGTGGCAGCTTGGTGGACCTGTATTTCATACCCACGGACAATCAGTGGTCCAACACCTTAACCACTAGGCTACAACATCGAACGGTTTTTAAGGACCGACACTGAATTGCATTAGTACTTAAAAACAAAAAAGTGCTTGAAAAAGTCATTGAAAGTCCAGGAATTTAATTATGAGGCATTTGCAGGAACTCGTAGAATATGAAAAGAGTATCTCACCTTTCTTTTGTCAACTGGTCCCATTTTTAGTATCAAATTGTTTCCAACAAACTGGTGCCTTAAAACAGGAAGAAACACAAACAGATCTGGATAAGACACAAAGCAGCAGCAGTAGTGAATAATATGAGCTTTATTTAACATTTCATTACAAAGTATCACAGCTGATTCAAATCCAAAATAACTTTGAGAGAAATTCCTTCAGTTGCAGGCAGGAGTGGGATTGCAAAAATCTGTCCACATTTATCATGTCTAGATTATCTAAATGAAAAAAAAAGTCTGTTATACCATGAATGCTTTAAATAAAAAAAAAGAGTAATAATAAAATAATAAAGTAATCAAATAATAAACATTATTAGCTAACGTTCAGGTTTATAATAATTAGTAGTGTTTAACAAAGTGATTAAAAAAAGAACAATATTGATCACTAATGATCAATTAAAACAAAAAATATATATATTTTTTTAATTTAAGGCAACAGAGTCAAAAAGTGTTTTTGTGAAAGGATCGTAAAGAAATAGACAAGCAGAAATCTGCATTATAATGTTATATTATAATATATATATATATATATATATATATATATATATATATATATATATATATATATATATATATATATATATATAATTGTTTTATTATTACTTTAAATTACTGTAAATTACTCAATAGTTTTGGAGGTGATTTTTATTCCTGAAACTGAAGTCTTTCTCTTACTATCCTTCTTCCCTGACTAGTGAGCGTATTATTCAGCCAGTCTAAGTAATTCGTAATAGACGACAAACCAATCGAACTTCTTGAGCATAACCTTTGCCCTAGGCGACACAACCACGTTTCTGAGGATGCGAGTGACCTACCAGGGGTTCCTGCTGGTCTGCTTCTGCAACAGCAGCTGCTTCTCCTCGCTGGAGAACTGCAGGTCCAGCTCGAAGGAGTTGTTGTCCAGGTCATGGATGTACTGCTCGATGTTGCTGGTGGATCTCTGGGGCAGCAGCATGGTTGGCACCGAGAGAGCCTGCGAGGAACTGGAGTGAACCACCTCCATGCTGCTAAACTGACTCAGGAGGTCGTCATACTGCAACGAGAAGTTTCATACAGTTTGTAAACATGAAGTGAAATTAAATCATCGTAGCTGAAGAGCACGTGAATGATTTATAGGAGTCTACATAATTGTATGTGAATAAACAAGGCTTGAATTCTGTCACATTCTCCTCACATCTGTATCCTAGCAGGAACAGAAACATAAGGTTTGGAGAAATGTACTATTTGGTTGGTTCTTAAAAAAAGAAGAACACACCAACAGTAGATGAGATGAGAAAAAAAAATCCCTACACAACAGTTTGACCAGATGAGAACATCCAACAGATTGGTACACCTATTTTTAGGCAGTTTCTCCCATTCTCCTTTGCTTGACCACTCAAGCTCCATCAAGGTTGGATGGGGAGCGTCGGTGCGAAGCCATTATCAGACCTCTTCGATCTGGTTCAAGTCTAGGCTCTGGTGGGGCCACTCAAGGACATAGCCACTCCTTTGTTATCTTGGCTGTGTGCTTAGGGTCGTCGTCCTGTCGGAAGATGAACCTTCGCCCCAGTATGATGTGGAGAGTGCTCTGTAGGATGTCTCTGTAGATTTCTGCATTCATCTTTCCTTTAATCCTTATACTAGTCTCCCAGTTCCTGCTTCTAAAAAACACCCCCACAGCACGATGCTGTCACCACCATGCTTCACTGTAGGGATTGCATTGGCCAGGTGATGAGTGCTGCGTGGTTTCTTCCAGAAATGACTGAGTCTAAGAGTCCTTCAGATGCCTTCAGGTCTGAGGTGTCCTCCCAGTGGGCCATGATGTGCCTTTGACTTAGGAGTGGCTTCGGTTTAGCTACTCTACCATACAGGCCTGATTGGTGGAGTGCTGCAGAGATAGTTGTTCTTCTGGAAGCTTCTCCTCTCTCCACAGAGAAATGCTAGAGCTCTGTCAGAGTGACCATCAGGTTCTTGGTCAACTCCCTGACTAAGGCCCTTCTCCCTGTTCTTGGAAGAGTTCTAGTGGTTCCAAACTTGTTCCATTTACAGATGATGGAGGCTACCGGGCTTATCGGGACCTTCAATGCTGCAGATATTTTTCGGTACCCTTACCCAGATCTGTGCCTCAGTACAATCCTGTCTCAGAGGTCTACAGTCAATTCCTTGGGCTTCACGGCTTGGTTTGTGCTCTGACATGCACTGTTAACTGTGGGACCTTATATAGACAGGTGTGTGCCTTTCCAAATCATGTCCAATCAACACAGGTGGACTCCAATCAAGCAGTAGAATCATCTCATGGATGATCAGTGGAAACAGGACGCACCTGAGCTCGAAGGCTGTGAATATTTACGTACATATGAAAATTTTTTCGTTTTTTTATTTGTAATAAATTTAAAGAAATTTGAAGAAATGAACTTTTTAAAATTTTTTAACATCAAACACTAATGTTTTCTTCAAAAAGTCTATAATTTTGTCTCTGGTACTTCTCGACAGATCTATAATGCTATATACAGGAAGTAACTAGTAACACTATTAAAGTCATGTGGTTTTTGTGTGTTTTTTTCTGTGATTATATTTTTACAAGTGCGTGAGAAAGTCCATACTCAGCCCTGTGTTTTACTACACGATCTATCGATGTTTAATTTTAATGTTTGTGGTTCAGTGCATTGTGGGTAACACGATAACAACTCGAATCGCACCGGATTACATCATATGACTGTCGCTATTACATCTGACCTTAAAGTAAAACACACTGTACGGCACAGTGATCTTACCAGAGATGATGATTTAAAGGCTGGAGATGAAAGACGACACAGAACTCACACAGAACACTACAGAACTCAGAAACTTGATCTTTTATGTAAATTAGTTATCTACCAATTCAATTCACAGATACGGGAAATACTTCATCCGAGTCGTTCTGTTTTGTGAAACGCTGCGGTATTTTATCACACTAACAGGTAATATTCCATAATGCAGTAGTTTCTGATACTTTTTTAACGTGTTATCCTTAAACGTCACTAAGCTGTGAGGTTTAACGTGTACTGTATAAAGCAGGTTAATATTCTAATTCGCTCCTGTGAAAACATCGATCACGCCGGATACAGACGGATTCATACGCGAGTGTTTACACATAAAATTCCATATCCGTTAATTCGATCATTTCTGAGAATGTTTACGTTTACTCGCAAGCAGATTAACTAAAGTGAACCTCGAGCTGATCTCCTTCAGATCAGACATCAGATCAGACGTCTTTTATTAGAAGAGCTTTGGAATCTCCGTTAAAAACACGTCCTCGTGTCGTTCGTGTTAACTACATTAATTGAAGAATGTGAAAAATAAAGAAAGCGAGTCAGCACGACCCTGTACATTTAGCTGATGGAAGATTAAGCGCTTATTAGTATTATTATTAGTGAAGTGACATACAGCTAAGTACAGTGAGCCCAACCAAAGTGCACACACACACAGCAGTGAACACACACACACACACACCGTGGACACACACCCGGGGCAGTGGACAGCCATTTATGCTGCGGCGCCCGGGGAGCAGTTGGGGGGGGATTCGGTGCCTTGCTCAAGGGCACCTCAGTCGTAACCTGCCCGAGACTCGAACCCACAACCTTCGGGTTACGAGTCAGACTCTCTAACCATTAGGCCACGACTTCCCTATTATTTTTATTACTAAATATATTTTATCATTAAAGAAGTGAGTCAAAAAAAAAATGTCCACTTCTGTATTTCAGCCTTTACGCTGATCAGTCAATCCGTGATACTAGCTCGTTGTGCTTTTTACCTTATATGGGGTTTTGTGGGCGTCACTACATGCAAATGAGCTGTGTCAGATACGTGCTTTGTACTTCATAGATGATCGACTTACACACGTATAAAAGAAATCAGCCTCTTTTTTTTTTTGGTAAATCTGGCTTTTTTTTTTTTTTTTTAATTTGACTTCAGCTTTACTTAAAAACATACTTTTACACACAAATCTACTGAGAAATTAACAACTAGATGCTAGAGTGGAAACTCTGTATTATGACATCACTCAGAGAAGTTGCTGCACAGGTTCTTGCTACACCGTTCCTCTATATTTGGACCTTGTGCTGTGAACGTCTTAAAAGGTTTATTTGTAACCACCCTGGATATTCGATATATATGGATATTCGTTTATGGCCGCAGTTTGATTTCAGTTGTTCAGTGTGAAGCATGCTCACGTTGCCATAGTACTCCTCCTCATCCTCGGCCATGGCCGGCAGGTACGGGGTGAGTTTCGGTGGAGTCTGCAGATGAAGGTTCTCCCAAGAAATGCTCTCGAAGAAGGCATGGCCTTTCAGGGGATTGTAGCCTCCCATCTCCTCACAGCCAAGACGCTTAGCAGGATCTGAACACTGGACGAGCGAAAAGAAAAAGAGGTCAGAAACCTAAACTCATTTGAGGAAGTTAGTGTCTGTAAAAAAAAAAACAAAGTCACTGAATTCGATCATGCAAACTCACTAATAGCTTCTCCACCAGATCCTTAGCTTTGGAAAAGAATTTCTCTGGAAAGTCATACTCCAGTTTTATGATCTTCTGGAATATCAAGTATTCGTTCCTAAAGGAGAAACAAGATGCACAGCTTGAGCTATAATGAAGTCAGAGGCACCAGATCACATCTTTTTCAGCACTTCAGTCAACAAGTGCACGAGCGTTCGAGTGTGTACGAGCTACCGGGACGATCTGTATAGCTGTATACGTAACTAGGAGACGAACGGACCATGTGACAGAGCAGTTGGTGTGTGTGTGTGTTTTTTTTTTTTTTAGAGGCTGTAGACTCAACACAAACAAGTCATAAACACCAAAGCCATTACTTCCTGTTATTTCACACCATGCTTCTTTCTTTTCATTAAAAACAAACTATTACAGTGATGTTGAAGTCAACGTTTCTCGGACACGCTGTGTTTGTTTTCTGTACTGAACCTTTAAATGTGTTCGGTCAGTGGATAGCTGGGAATAAGAAGCTGCATGGCTCTTAAAAAAATATTAGACACGTTAAATTATGAGCCTAATATTACAGTAGCGCAGAAAGGTCTGTACACTACGGCTCACTGGTTCACACAGTGACATTAAAACAGATTATTTATTTTTTTTAGTCATTTTTAAAAATAATGTTTGCTGGAAAAAAAAAAACACATTTAAGAAAAATAATAATAAGGAGAACGAGATGTTGGATGACTTACGCTGCTCTGAAGGGGGGCAATCCAGCCACCAGTTGGTAAACTATACAGCCTAGAGCCCAAAGGTCCGAACTAAAAGTGAAATCAAGATATAACACTCCTTTGTTTTGTGTTTGTGTGTGTGTGTGTGTGTGTGTGTGTGTGTGTATATATATATATATATACATATTTCTATTATTTAAAATCTAGAAAATGTTATTTAGGCTTTTTCAAGTACCTTTTACATGCTGATTTTTCAGTCAGCAGCTCAGGTGAAACGTACTGCGCGGTCCCCACAAAAGAGTTTGCTCTAGCTGTGAAAGATAAAAAGCCCATCATCAGTTTGTCAGTAACCGTAACCCTTGTGTGTGGCCACCACGGCCCACCGGACGGGTAAAAAAAAACAAAAAACAGTCAACCGTATCTGTAGTAGGAATTAACGCGTCTGTCTGTAAATAACTAAACGGAGCAGGGGTTTAACATCATGGTGTGTTTATAGTCGGAAACTAAGTAAATCACATGTTTACAGATTACACAACCTGAGGGAGGGAGGGAGGGATAGAGAGAGCAGGAGAGAGAGAGGGATGGAAGGAGGGGGAGAGAAAGAGAAAGAGTAGGAGAGAGAGAGGGTGTAGTGTGTTCGAGGTGAGTGGTGCTGTAGTAATGTAGCTATAAATAACAGAAGACAAAGTGCTGACCTACAGAAAGGTTAAGATAAGCTAACCACAACAGAGTAGTGTAAACAAACGGCTGGGAGAGAGGGGGAGAGAGAGAGAGAGAGAGAGAGAGAGAGAGAGAGAAGTCTTTACTCTGAGAGCTGTCTGAAGAAAACTGCTTCGCCGTCCCGAAATCTGTGATCTGAATGTGCATGTCCTCGTTCAGTAAAACATTCTCAGGTTTCAGGTCCCTGAAAGACACGAACGAGACATAATGCAGACAAAACAACAATAAGCCGAACCGCAAGACTGTAAACAAACACTGAGGTGTCGGGTAGAGCAGAGCCTCAGGACCAGGACGTACCTGTGAATAATCCCCACTGAGTGGAGGTACTGGAGAGCACACACCAGCTCTGCGGTGTAAAAGCGCGTACACGTCTCGTCGAAGGAGCCGATCTTGCGGATGTAGCGGAGAAGTTCGCCGTTCTTTGCGTAACTAAGTCCGAAATCTGATGAACGTTAAGGAAATGAAGGGATAGTTAAAGAAAGAAAGAAAAAAAAAAGAAAGGTTCCTCACAGGTTTCGTTTTATCACCAAAAAAAAAAAAAGGATACATAATTTTTCAGCATCCTGAAATGTGAAGTAGAGCTTTACAAAAAAGGGATGATTGATGCTGGACATGATGTCTCTCTCTCGCTTTACATAGTGTGTTTTATTCTCCTTCTTGATGTGCAGCTTCTCCAGAATCTTGACTGAAATCACACACACACACACAAATCATTTTAAAAGCACTGTGTGTGTGAGAGAGTGTGTGTATGAGTAAGTAGAGCACATTGTTCTTTACTTGCGTATTCCTTTTCTGTTGAAATCTCTTTTGCTAGAACCACCTGAAACAAGCAGGAGGAAAAAAAAATGTCAGCTGCTGAAGATCACGATGAAAGACATCCGTTCGCAGTGCACTGCTGAAATGAAGTGTTGTGACTCGACTCACGGTTGAGAAGGAACCTTCTCCAAGGATTCTGCCGAACTTAAAGTCCTCGGGTCGTTTCCTGTGCTGGGTTTGTGGGGCGAGCGGAGGCATTGGTGCGAGTGGTGCGTGAGCCTGAGAAACAGGGACCTCCATAACGTCCAGCGTCCTCCAGCTTCTTCAGCTGTCAGCTTACCGCGGAGAGAGGAGCGCCGACACGCACCGAGGTCTGGACAAGGGCAGCATCACATCACGCTGAGAGGACAAGGCAGAGAGAGAGAGAGAGAGAGAGAGAGAGAGAGAGAGAGAGAGAGAGAAGAGTCACAAACAGGAACATTAGAAGCAGCTCGGAGTGCTGAAGGCAACAGCAGATAAACTCACTCACAGGGGTTGGGTTTGTGTGTTTGTGTGTGTGGTTACAGGTGTTACACTCCTCCGCAAGGAGCAACGCTCCTGCTGCTTTGATTAACTTTCAGTCTTCTTCGAACCTGCTCTTATTTCTTTTGGAACTGAAATTAACAGTCAAGAACAGACCATCAGTCATTTAGAGAATGAGAGAGAGAAGTGGAATCTCATAACAAGACATGAGCTGTGTGTGTGAATGTGTGTGTGCGAGACAAAGAGTGTGTGTGTGTGAGAGAGAGAGAGAGAGAGAGAGAGAGAGTGTGAATGTGTGTGTGAGAGAGAGAGAGAGAGAGAGAGAGAGAGAGCTTGTGGGTGTGTGTCTGTGTGTGTGTGTGTGTGTGTGTTTGGGAGTTACAGGCAGAAGGGGGTCACAGGCCTCTCTCATATCTGTGGTTTAACAGGTTATTGTTGTAAAGTGGTGCTTTCTGTGGCAGGTGTTTGGAAAGTACCAGGGTGTCCCACCATTAACTGAACTGTGTGTGTGTGTGTGAGTGTGTGTTGTGCTAGACTTTTAAACAAATGAGGACTAGTCAATCAAGTCAATCATACAGGCCTCGTTGTCCCCACTCACACCAGACAAAATCACAAAGAAGGAGGGGGTTGGGGGGGGGGGGGGTTAATATGCCATGTAGAATAGCAGAGTGAAATAAACCCAGCTCAGTGGAGAAAAGTGATGTTACTTCTGTGTCTATATTCAGCTTCTGTTTTATATTCATTCATGTGCAGGAATTTACATCTGACCAACAGGATCTTTATTAATGAACTTTACTTTCCACAAAGGAGATGTAAACACACACACACACACACACACACACACACACATTCTCTCTCTCTCTCTCTCTCTCTCTCTCTCTCTCTCTCTCTCACACACACACACACACACACCTGCTCTCTCTCTCTCACACCCACACACACACACACACACACACATTCTCTCACTCTCTCACACACACACATTCTCTCTCTCACACACACGCTCTCTCTCTCTCTCTCTCACACACACACACACACACACACAGCTTATCACAGACTGGATTTAACCTCATGTTGTTGTTGTTGTTGTTTTGCTCATTTCCCTTTTGTGAGTCTGAGGCTCAGAATGACTTCGCTGAGCCGTGAAGAAGCTCGAAATGATTTGAGTAAAAAGTCCAGATGGTAAAATATGTTTACTTCGGCTGATAAAGATTACTCATGCACAACAACACTGAGAAGGCCATGGGAGTTTTCTGGGGGTTCGGCACAGGTGGCTTTACACGCGTTACAAGAGTGAAGGGGAAAAAGGAGAAAAAGAACAAAATGACTACACAACCATCAACAAATCAGAGTAAAGCAGCACAAAAGAAAAGCGCTAACAACAACAACAACAACAACAACAACAAAGCACCACACAAACATGCAAGTCGCTACTTAATCATTCACATTATCTCGAAAGCTCGGCTTGTGTGTGTGTGTGTGTGTGTGTGTGTGTGTGTGTGTGTGTAAGCAAATGTAAATGTTATTACATGTAAGCAAAGTTATGAGGTGAGGAAGTGGCTTCCACCAAGCAGAAACATGTGGCATTGCTGCATCCACAAACTGCTACAATACTCAATGAAGAAAAATCTTTAAAAACAAAACACAAATCACTTTCTAGCGATTCTAGAAGAACTGTTGTTCTTTTTTACATTTGTTTTCATTTGGTACTTTTTATTACAAGCTTAGAAATAACATCCTATTATTATTATTATTATTATAGTTATTATACTTACCAAATTAAACTACAAAATAAAATATCGATCAGTTTTTTTCTAATTCTTGTTTTCAGCCTAGTTTTCAGCACAAGCTCATTAAATTGAATCCAAACCAAATATAGGAACTGAAGTAAAGGGGTTCCTTTAAAGTCACATTCACACTGCAGGTAAAAGTGGCCCAAATCTGATTTTTTGGGGTCAAGTGACCAGGTCAGACTTCTTCAGGAGTAGTGTGAACACTCAAATCTGGCCCAGATCTGATTTTTTCAAATCAGATTTAGTCCTGAATCAGACCCAGGACACTGTGGCCGCAGTGTGAACAGCCAAGGCGGAGTTGATGCGACTTTTACGTCAATCTACATCGACATTCGACACAATTATGCGCCGGCGAGTACGCACACAAACGTGACTACGCCTACAATATGGAGAACAGTGATGGAGCAAGTCAGTGGAGGGAGAGTGAGGTGTTAGACCTAATTAGTATATGGGGAAATACTTCAATTCAGGCAAAACCATTAATGTTACGGCTGCCATTACAAACATTTTGATAGAAAAGCGAAAACGCTTACTTCCTCCGTAACCTCGCCAACTTTTTAGCACAACGGCGTGCTGCGTGTGACGTCATCGGTATTGTTCGTTTGCGCATGCGGGTCAGTTCGAAACAGCAAACAGTTCACACTGGTATCTGATATAGGCCACATTTTATAAGGTAATGTGAACAGCCAAACAAAAAATATCAGATCTGAGAAAAATATCCGAATTGAACATTAAGACTTGCAGCGTGAACGTGGCCTTAGAGTCCCAACCGTGTGTATCATAAGACAGCAACACACTGATATAAACATCACACCATCCATTCATTAGAATACACCAGGATTTATAACCAGACAGACAGACAGACAGACACTTTATTGGAGCAAAATCAAGCATTTTCTTCTTTTTATTGCAAAAAAAAAAAAGTTTATTTATTTAAAAGTGGCAAAAAAAAGTAGCAACAGCTTCAGCATTATGATATTGAAAGAAAGAATTAAAATAATTAAATAAATAAATGTTTTGCTGTTTCCTGTAGATGGCGCTGTTAGTATTTTCCTGGTGATAATATTTAATGTTATAATGTTGACTTCGTGAAGTTTATCGTGATATGAACTGATAAGAGATTCTTCCCTGCCAACAAACACTGGAAAGAAGGTCTCCCTCTCTCTCGCTGTCTCTCTCTCTTTCTCTTTCTGTCTCTCTTTACTGCGCATGCATGATATAATACACACGAGTCTCACACTTGTTTAATAAAAAAAGGTTACGCGTTGTTCGACTTAGTGCCGACTGATCTGTGTCGTTCATCTCGATGACAAACGCCACAGGTGCCACATGTCGTAAGTTGAACACGTCTTGAAGTAAACATCAGGAACTGAAAGATAAAATTCTCATCTCGGAATCCAATACTCCTATATTCCATATGAAGGAATATTCCTATATATATATATATATATATATATATATATATATATATATATATATATATATATATATATATATATATATATATATATATCCTTACTAATTCAGTTATATTTTGATGACATCAAGCTAGTATTTGTATGTAAAGGTGAGGTGCTGCTGTGTGAGCAGCCGTGCTGATTCGACATCATTTGCCGAACTCTAGGGATGAGGAGACCTTCCTGAATTAGTTTCCGAGGAAGAATTCCGATTAATTATAGCTTTAATCAACTGAGATCATCAGAAAATGCAGCACGGATTGTGTACGACAATGGAAGCAGACCACAAACACAAACATATACACACTTCCCAAAAGGATGCACAGTGGTGACTCTTACACACAGCTACTCGTATTACAAACACTAAACAACACACGCAGTCTTTATCTCACAGGAAAGAGAAACACTTGAGAAACCAATCAGCTTTATTCTTTTGTTTATCTATCTATCTATCTATCTATCTATCTATCTATCTATCTATCTATCTATCTATCTATCTATCTAACTCTTGAAAAAGTTCTTAATAATTTGAGATTTGTTTCACAGTAGGAATTTAACTGAATATAATGTAAAACATTTGTTGTATTTGATGTTGTATTATTTTTTTTCTTTTGTTTGTTTTTTTAAATAATAAAAGGGTCTAAAACACCTGAAATTAGAATTGTAAAATTGTAGAATTCAGGAAAATCAGATACTGATGATTAAATCATTCAAATCTTATTCTAATCCAACACTTTTCTAGCACAAACATCACTCCATACATATGTAATGTGCTACACCCCTCCCAGACCTGTCAGGACTGTGTTACACTTTTATTATCGAGGAAATTCCCTAATTAGAGGAAGACTCTAGGGCGACTCTGTGAGGATCCTGAGGCATCTAGAGATGCTCCAGCTCCAGTTAGACTCTGCGATACTAAAGAGGAGATTCCAACTCCATGTGGTCATTGAGGACGACGATCTCTTCATCAATACACAATTGTCAGACTGTATATTTATAATCACACCCTTCAGTGTCACCCAAATGAGGATGAGGTTCACTTTTGAGTCTGGTTCCTCTCAAGGTTTCTTCCTCTTCCATATAAGGGAGTTTTTCCTCACCACAGTCGCCTCAGACTTGTTCATTATGTATAAATACAAACACATTTAAATATATCTAATATTAATCTTGACGTTTTAACATATCAATCTTTATATTATTCGTTATAATAACCTTTTGTTTCATATTTATGTTCTGTAAAGCTATACAAATACATTTTAAATGAATTGAACTGAAATAATTACTCAACTTACATTAGTAGTGAAATAGTGATTGAGTTTGTGTCTATAAAATGATGGACAAAAGCTGCAAACAAAAACAAAACAAAAACAACAAGCAATTCCAACCATTCAGGACCAAACATGTTCATTCAGGGACTCAATAAACTTTTGCTAAAGCCCAATGTTTTATCTTCAGGTTTTATATATCGTCCAGGTTATCTGTACGAGTGATCATGTTTAAAATCATCGACTATAAGGAGATAACTTGTTGTGTTTACACTAGAGGTAAACAAGTGACGTCACGCTTTGTTTACAAACACTACATCACGTCATCAAACCGCCTCAGCACACAGATGCGACGCTGATACTCATAGGAGGAAACAAGGAACACACACGAAGTGCAGTCGAAATAAGACACTGACATCTTGCATTGAACTACAAAAAGAAAGAAAGAAAGAAAGAAAGAAAGAAAGAAAGAAAGAAAGAAAGAAAGAAAGAAAGAAAAACAAAAAACGCCTACGGCAGTTTTAATAATTAATAAACATGTACGGGGCGTGCAGGAGTGAAAGCGCGCATGCGCAGAACCGTTTGGAACTTAGGCTAGCTGTAAACTTTAACAACAAACGCGTTTATTTCGGTTATAAACGTCGATGTTTTAGTCACAGCACCGCGGACGAGTCTGTGTTGGACACGTCGTGCGTGTCAGCTGAACGGTTCGCGCACGAATTGTGAACAAACAGAAATGAAAGCAGAAGCAGAAGCCCTGCGCCACTCCCCACGCTCATTAGCTCCTCAAGCCGGCTAATTCTAATGCTAATGCTAAGTCCTGCAGTGACACTGCTGTGTTAACCGGCCCAGGGAGAAGGAGCTGAGCGCTGACACTGACACACACACAAGGACACGTCCTGCTGCAGGCAGAGCAAACGACCCACTGTGTACTCACTGTTTCTCACCGCTCGTCTATTCCACTCGAGCTCTTACGGTTTGTTGTTAGAAATGTTATTGAGACAGAGCGAGCGCGCGCTGCCTCACTGCCTCCCTGCCTCACTGCCCCGCCCTCGCCCCCCTTCTCTGACGTCACGCACTGTACACATCAACACACTGCAGCATTTCATTGTTTTCCTTACACTCCAGGATCTGCCTATAAAATCGCAAAGAGCGATTCTAGTCTGTTCCACCCTCTTTAATTCTATCCAACTCTATTCTGTTTATAGTGATATTGTTCATGCTTTATAGTTCTATGCTTTAGAGGCATCTGGTGGTCAAAACAATGAAGTGCAGCTCCATGTGGTCGCTACAGCAATGTTTTGGGTATCAGTTCATCCCAGAGGTGTTCAGTGGGGTTGAGTCGGTGTTCAGTGGGGTTGAGTCGGTGTTCAGTGGGGTTGAGTCGGTGTTCAGTGGGGTTGAGTCGGTGTTCAGTGGGGTTGAGTCGGTGTTCAGTGGGGTTGAGTCGGTGTTCAGTGGGGTTGAGTCAGAGTGTCAGGGCTCAGTGCAGGACACTGGAGTTCTTCCACTCCAACCTTCACACACCATCTGCTTTGTGCACAAGTTCATTGTCATGCTGGAACAAGGGTCATGTTTCTTAGTTCCACGGAGGGCAAACTGTAATGTTACATTCTAGAAAACAATTCTATTTTATTTTATACCTGTCTTGTCTACGGGGTCACGGTGGCTTAGTGGTTAGCATGTTCGCCTCACACCTTCAGGGTCGGGGGTTCGATTCCCGCCTCCGCCTTGTGTGTGGAGTATACATGTTGTCCCCGTGCCTCGGGGGTTTCCTCCGGGTACTCCGGTTTCCTCCCCCGGTCCAAAGACATTCATGATAGGTTGATTGGCATCTCTGGAAAATTGTCCGTTGTGTGTGTGTGTGTGTGCCCTGTGATGGGTTGGCACTCCGTCCAGGGTGTATCCTGCCTTGATGCCCGATGACGCCTGAGATAGGCACAGGCTCCCCGTGACCCGAGAAGTTCGGATATGCGGTAGAAAATGAATGAATGAATATCTAGTCTATTCCACAACAAAAAGAATGGAATATAATAGAGTAAAATGAAAAGAATATGATATTAAGAACCTATAAAGATGTATAATTTATATAATAAATTAATTAATAGAAATAATAATATATAAAAAGCAAGCAATAATATAATTGAATAGAATTGAGTAAATAGAAATATATAGAAATGCAATAAAGCAGAATAGAATAGAAGTTTAAAAAAAGAATAGAGTCTCGTCGAATAAAACGGAAAAACAAAAATGGAATACTAAAAAGAAAACACAGAAGAACAGAACAGAAAAAAAGATAAGAAACAGAAATAAACACAAATAGAACTGATTCATATAAAATAAAATAAAAATGATAAACAGAAATTAAAATATAACACAGTAGAATAGAATCAGTGAGACAATGAAACATAACATTACTAAATTTTCTCCAAATCTTCTTTTTAAATCAAAGTTTTTCAATGCAGATTTTTTTAAATGAAAATGATTTATTATTAAAATGGGAAAATTTTTAAAATTGATCATCAATCAGAATCAGAATCAGATTTATTGGCCAAGTGTATTGACACACACAAGGAATTTGGTTCCAGCAGTTTGTGACTCTCAAAAGGTACAGACATAAATAACACTATACTATACCAGAAAACAATGCAGATGATGAGATACAATATAGACAGGATGAGTATAAAATATGAATATAAAATGAATAAAATATATAAAATATGAATGTAGAATATGAACGATCAGTAAAGTACATAAAGTGTGGGAGTGCAAATAACAATATTGTGTAATGTTATGCTTTTTGTGCAATATACAGCAGCAGTAGTGTGTAATATACAGATGATGTGATCAGTCCTGATAATGCAGTACTTAGAGATATGATGCAGTGAATATAATTATGGTGAGTTGTTATTAAGGGTGATTGCCTGGGGAAAGTAACTGTTCCTGTGTCTGGCAGTTTTATTAAACAAAGTTCTGTAGCAGCTGCCAGAAGGGAGGAGCTGAAAGAGGTTGTGTCCAGGGTGCGAAGGGTCAGTGGTGATTTTCCCTGCCAGGTTTCTGGTTCTTGTGCCGTACAAGTCCTGGAGAGTGGGCAGGAGGGGCGCCAATTATTATTTCTGCTGTTCTAACCGTGCATTGCAGTCTGTTCCTGTCCTGTTTTGTTGCTGCACCAAACCAGATGGTGATGGATGTGCACAGGACAGATTCTATGACTGCAGTGTAGAACGGCATCAACAGTTCCTGTGGCAGACTATTAATTAGATATATACACAATTTATCTATATTTACAATTTAACTAAAAAAAAAATAATTCTAATGTAAGCAGTTTATACGTCCTACAGGAAAATTCCCCAAACAAACCAGTGGAGGTGTTGTAAAGGATCTGGAGCAGAAAGCAGGTTTTTGCAGCACTGACCATCTCAGCTTTGTGAGGTGCAAACTTCTGAACTCATATTCAATAAAAAAAAAACCAAGTTACACGAACAAGCAGTGGACACCATTCCTTTATTTTATTATTATCTATTATCATTTCTAAATAAACACTATATTCAGAAAGAAATATGTATCATTAATCACTGAGAATATAATAACACACGATGTTGAAACCTAACAACAACCTAACACTTTATACTATTCTCTATACATCTGGATACATGAACAAGAACATATGTAATGGCGCAACAGTTACACACAGATTATAACACAACATAAGTAAAGGGAAAGCTGAGAAAAATATATGCAAGCGACATTTTCACTTCTACTTTTGAGTCGTAATTCCCAAAAAGAGCGACACTCTGGGAACTGAGACTTTGCAGTACATTTGAAAAGATATTGTCTGTACATTTTTGACACGGTCGGATACAGTGGAGTCGAACATTCAGGGTTAAACAGCTCTAATTGCTTCGATACAGATGCCACAGGATCTGAATGGGTCCCTCGAAGGTTCTTTAGATGGATAAGCTTCATAAATCGGTTTTATTTGGAAGGTTAACAACAGAGAGATAAAGAGATGAACCACAGGGGGCTTAAAGGTTCAACGTGTTTGTCTAAATATCTAAAACAGTTAGACTGCATTAGGTCAGGCAGCAGAGGGCAGCACATACCATGGTGTAAAATCTAACCTACTGAAGGATATCAAATATAGTGCCCATTGAAGATGTTCTGTTCAGCATAAGAGAATTCAGTATTAACAAGAAACTTGTCTCGTTTCAGTCAGTCATCCATAGACAGCTGCAAATCGTCAAGAGTCACTGTGTCCTCTTCTGGTGTACTTTCCTCTATCTGTGTATTCAAAAGCTCAAGTGATGTAGTATCCTTCAGCCCTAAATCGAGACTGGGAGCACACTGCGCTCTACAAAACGTAGGAACAAGGCCGAATTCCGTGTTAGTCAAAGTGCAGTAATTCTGAGTAAAACACACAGGGTTAACTGGGAAACTCGATGCTTCAGAGGACTTGCTCGTGTCAAGGCTGGGCTCCAGGTCATCCAAGGACACACAACCTTCAGCTGTGCTCAAGGAAAGGAGGAATTTTTCAACATCGTTGTCTTCAGGAAGGAAATCGTGATCTGTGAACGCACCGTTAGCATCAGTGTGTGAGTCAGGCATCAGACAGGGAGGCCAGACTTCCTTTAAAGGACTCACATAAGGTGTGAGACACTGGGAATTCACGACAGAGGAACGTTCCTGTAGTTGCTGTCTGGCTGTGTTCTCTGTGATCACATCAATCGTTGAAATTTCCTCGCTGTAAATGTATTGCATGTGACCTTTGGACAACCAAAACTGAAAGAAAAAATAAGTCATTCATGGGTGCATACAGAAACCAAACGTTCGCCTGTGTGAAGAGAAACCGCCTACCTGAGCCGTCTGGTTGATAGGTGAGACGTATGGAGCTGGAGTTTCTACCCATGATATCTGTTTTATTTTCATTCTGGAATTAAAAACAGCATCTCTTATCGTACGTAGATCAGACCAACACTCAACACACGTTCTAGATCACCCACCCTTTTTTTAATCGGGTACATCTACACAGTCAGTGCTTTCTTGCTATGAGTAATGAATATCATGCAGCTTGTCATACTAGAGATTACCATGTGGACAGTGTGAGTATTTCATATTGATTCTCTAACAGTTTACACAGAAAACTGCCTCGGTTCCAGCTGACAATAAGTCTATATTAAGTCAGACTACACTCTCAGAAACACTAAACACGTTTAGCATCGAGTCACTCTTGAGGTGCATGAGCTACAAGAGCAGATCTTTTTAGAGATAAACCTTATGAGATCTGCTCATGCACCTCAAGAGTGACTTGTGTGTCTTCAGAGTCTGTGACAGCCTCAAACTTACCACAGAAGACCAGAAAAAAACAGAAAAATCTCTAGTTTTTATGAATATGATGATCAGCAAAGGGTTTCTACCATGCTTACTTTTTTTTTGCACCTTTTATTGTAAAGTTTAGAGACTTTTCTATTTCCAATCTGAGATCAACAGTTACTGAAACGCACAAATCGGACCAGGCTGCAAACAGGTGCCTCCGGCAGGGACAAAATCCAGGCCCAAATGCAGGGACAGACAGACAAACAGAGAGCCAAAAAACCAAAAAAAAAAAAGAGAACATCAGGTAACAAATCATGACAAGGACTCAGCAAATAGGGTAGGTATAGGAATAAATATGGAGGGTAATTAACAAGACATGAGGAAGAATAGTGCAGAGGTGGGAACGGGCTAAGGATTGAGCCTGGCACACCCACGAGAATATAGAACATACACAAAGCACAGGATATAAACAACCCCCTGCTGAAACGCCCCCTTGTGTTCTGGCAGGGAATTGTCCATGCCATCCATGACATAAAGAACCACACCATGCACCGAGCTCGCAAAACTTTCATGCGAATATTAGCTGAAGCCATGAACTTGCATCTGCCTCATCATTTATGCTGACCCTTCATCATCTTTGCACATTACTGCACGCAAGATTGTCTGAACTTACAGTATTTACATACAGTATTGACACTGGTCTGTCGGCGCTGTTTTTTGTTTACTGTCATTTGTGTACTGTCTTTTTTGTATTATGTGTATTGTCTTGTCTTGTCCGTCTTGTCCTGCACTGTTTACACCAGGTTACACAGATGCGCTTTATGTATCTAGGACTAACTTACTAAGTCCTTAAGCTCTGTCCTTGTTTTATGTAACACCATGATCCTGGAGAAACGTTGTCTCATGTCACTGTGTACTGTAACAGCTCTATATGGTTGTAATGACAATAAAAGCTTCTTGACTTGACTCTTGACCTGATCTGAGCAACAAAGAGCTTCAGAAATGTACAGGAGGTGGAACACAGGATTTACCTTGCACCAGGGAATAATAAGAGAGACAGCAGTCCTACTGTGAAACAAATCGGAATGACAATTTTCTTCACAGTTGTTACTGTAAAACAAAACATAGCATGGTTCACGTCGACGGAATTGTGTTTAGATCCAAACAACCAATGATCAATAATTAATATCAAAGACTCATAATACAACGAGAGGTTTATTCTTACCTTCATCTGTTGCACTGATTGCTGGAGTCTTCCATCTGATTTCAGCGCTCACATGACTCGCTGTTCCGTTATATCCGTTGATATTCTTCACCGTGTTGTAAACCCTCGCAATGTATTCAGTCCCTGGATCAAAACCAGTCTCTGAGACCGCGAACACTGTTTCTTTTGTATGCACCTCCTTCTGAAGAAGTACAGCAGGTGGAAGAGATGAAATTAGAAAAACCAGATATTAAAAGTGTTGCGTTTTATTAAATTGTGATCATATATAAAATCTAAGTTAAGCTGTTAAAGTAAGCTATTTAAAAAAATGACAGCAGGCTGACAAATTTTTTGGTTCTTCTCCAATTCTTGTGTGTCCAAAAATATTCAATGTCTGTTCAATACAGATTGACCGTAGTGAAGAAAAATATCCTAGGCCTCACTTTTCAGATTGCTTTAACAGGACTTAGCTCTGCCGTACATCTGGAAAGAAGTAAATACGACAGTTCTGGCTAATCTGATAAAATGTGAGAAGCAGTTTTTCAGTTCTAATTTATTTTTGATTTATTTTATTTAATGCAATCTCTTTTTGTACTATTTAAAATAAATAAATAAATAAATAAAAACCAGCAGTCTTGTGTACCATAATCCCATTGCTTAATCTTTATTGTCTATACTGCACAGATTGTTGATATATGAATAATAATAACTATGATAATAATGGCAAAAAAAACAAAAAAAAAAACACCAGTTTCTGAACTGAAAGGTCACGAGAAAAATCTCTCTACTGATCTGTTGCATCTGAGGTTTCACATTTGTTTGCCCTTAATATGGTGAAATCCAGAAATGATAATTTTTTTCTATGATGTAAATCTCTAAATGATTTCCTGGACTGAAATATAGCATCTCTTTTGCATGTGAACCGATCACAGGTACGAGCAGCAGATCGTCAGATTTACTCGTATGTTGTCGTTCTCCAGCTGCTCCCTATCCAGTGTGCCACAGCAGATCATCTGATCTTCATATTTTGGCACAGGTTTTAATCATTTAAACGTTGCTGCCCTGCCTGGGAGTTGAACTGAATTGAAGTACTATATATTTATGGATAATTAGTCACAGATAAGTAGGTTAATTGCCCCAGGTGTGAATGAGAGGGTTTTCACGCTACATCAGTTTTTCTTCTGACACAAGAGACAGATGAGGAATATACTTTTATACTGTGCATTATAACACCGAAATAATAATAAAAACAAAAAAATATAGTGAGTCAAAAAAAACTGGTTGTGTTTGTGATGTTAGATGAACATAAATGCATAAGGGTTCAATAGTAAGTCTGAAACCAAAGCAGAGGGGGGAGAACATTCACACTCAGACTCTGACCACAGCAGTGTGATGAGCAACAACATGTTATGAAGTTTTCCCAGGCTGCTACACTCTTATCTTATATCTAGATAAACTGCAAGATATCAGTGTCTTACCACGGTAGATTGTCCAGCTGGGTGGTAACTCAGTACATACTCAAAAGGCAAGACTTTCACATAATCATGATTCTCATATCCGCTATTCCATGCAAAGTTATAGCTGCTGTTTACATACAGCACCGTCAGGTTATACGGAGTGATCGGTTTAACTGTGAAAGGAAAACGATATTTAGAATGTGAAGCTGCTTTAGAAACCTATATGTGACAAATGACAAAGAGCTCAATGCTTTATTTAGTACTTGTTTTGCATTCGACTAACTTCATGTCGGAATTCCTACTCTGAAAAACGCGGCCTGATCGATGCAGGTGACGTCAAATCAATATGGCCGCTCAAGGCACGAGGAGTAAACTCTTCGAAAGTGTTACACCGTGTATATTATCTTTGGATCAATCAACATACAGATACTTATACATCAAATATACATCGCTCATCACTGTTAGCTAGCTAACCGTTCAATAACAAAAGACGAACACTGAGGCGTCAGAGGTTTGTTCACATTTTTTTTGGTGGATCGGTTTGTTGAGGTTCCGACTTGACACTTCTGAGGTGAGCGAAGTCAGCGTCGCTTACCGTATTACACCGTGTGTTTGTCTGATTGTGAGAACGAGTAGAATGTGTACATGAGGGTGTCACCACTCACTGTTTTGTGCTGGCTTGAAATTGGACTTCAAAAGTTTGCAGTTAGGATCACACAGGTCTATATCTATTTTGTCGTAAGTCGCAAAATTTTTGTAATGAATTAGTTTTTCTGTCAAAACGCAGCTGTATCCATCTCTTTCCACTGACAGTGAACATTTTCTGTTTGGGAAAGAAAAGAAACCATGTTAAGCTATTAGAGCATCTTTAAAACCTGCTAAGCTTTGTGTAGAATATTTATAAATATATACTTTTTCCTCTGATTTTTGTTTATGGTAAATTCCAGCCGGTATGTAATATTTTCCAATCTGTTTTGAATGGCTCTGGAGTCTAAAAAGCAGCTGACATGCAGCCAGTAATCGCTCTCGCAGGTGAGTAAATCTGAGCTGCTCTGAGCTGAAAAATACAAAGCTTTGATATTTAATGACATAATCGATTATATAACGGAGAGTTTCACGTTTCAGACGTTCGGTTTTTAACTTAAATGGAAATATTTGTACAGACGACGTAGATGAGAAAACCCACAACCACTTCCTTAACGCTCGACTTAATTATGAAGACAAAAACGAATGAATGACAAACCTTGAGACAGTTTTGTGAAGCTCAGTAAAGCACAGATGAATCCAAACTGGAGCTGCATTCTAGTTCAATTAAAAACTAGCCTGGTGACCCTGATCTTCAGAATCAGTAAATCTGTAATTTAGCAAAAAAATACATCAAAAGATAAACAAAAAAATTCTGTATAAGTCTATGAGATCTGAGCTCCTCCAAACGAACAGAATCATTTCTTTGTCAATGAAAAGTTAAAGTCAATCATTTTTTTTTTAAACAGAAGTGGACATTTTTCTTTTCTCAGATGAGTTTATTCAAAAACAAAGATAAAACCTCACTTAAAAAGGACAAAGACAAAATGATTGATAAGTCAGAATGAGTGGCTAGTAAATAAGCTTTCAGATAGTTTTAGCATACACTGGACAGAAATACATAAAAAAAAAAAACAGTACGCTAGCTATGGAACATAACCTAGTTAGACATATAATTTAAATCCATAATCAAATCAGATTGAGAAAACATGGTATTTACCTTGTGAGGTAAAGCATTTGTAGATGAATAAGCTCTCTGCCTGTGGCATCCGTACAAGACTTTATATACACACAGACAGTTTGTGCCCAAACCTCAACATTATCTATGATCTAATGGAGGCTGTATCACCACACCGCTGCTTTGTGCTCTTCAAATTTCTGAGTATTCAGTCATTTTGCCTACACTTGGTGTTAATCGTTGTTTTAGTCAGAAAACTCAAAGCAAGCAGGTGTGTGTGTGTGTGTGTGTGTGTGTGTGTGTGTGTGTGTGTGTGTTTTATTTTTTTAATGAACCTTTGTGTTTTTTCAAATCCATCAACATGTTTATCATGTACCTGTAACACGTCATCTGCGTAAACACTGAAAACACTGTGAGAAAGGAAAGTTCTTCATGAGCTGAAATGAGCAGTTTTATTTCTGTACAGATGCCATCTACTGTATAGAGTTTATCACATTAAAGACCGGATCGGGTTCGAAGGAACGAGATGTACGTTGGTTTTAGGGAAAGAAACCGGTTTTTAATTTGAATAAAATACAAAGAAAATAATAATAATAACTCATGACACGAGGAAGCAACATAGTACAGATAATGACTGGATAATACTCTCAAATGTCCCTGTAGTGTCCACTCTTTTTTTTTTTTTTAGTTATTCATGCACAGGGTTTATTTTCATTTTAAAATGAGCGCATGTTGTCAAGATCTGATTTAAATAGAGTTCTCTCTTAGTCAAGTCAACGATCAGTTACAGTTAGACATAGGTATGAATTTTCTGGTAGTTTTTTTTTTTTAATAAAGGGAAGCTTTCTCACATGATAGATGAAACCTTTATTTGTTTCTTGTCAGTTTGATTATGGAAAGAAAAATGCTACTACTTGAGTTTGCAAAAGAAAAAAAAATGGAGTAAATGTGTGTGAACAGTGCACGTTATGAACTTTGACACTCTTAAGCTTCGGGACACTGTGATATTACTGCAAAAAAAAAAAATCATTGTTACTCACTATATTTCAAGTCGACAACCAAAATGGACCTGGATGTGATTTATACTTTGCTTAAGTTTTGGAAAACAGTCAGTAGCTGAAATCAGCAAGAACAGCTTGCATCAACACATGCATGATCTGATATTTTTGCATATCGTTGTATATCAGATGAAGTCCGCATGACAAGAATGCCCATGTCGTGTTATCTCAGTTTCCTCTTCGTTTGATCAATGCCAAAATAAAATCTGCACAAAGTGGAAGCATCAGCATTTTTTTTTTTTTGTTGCTTTATTTGTGGAAGATTTACAATCAGGCAGATACCCATGCCATGAGTCTTTTATTGCTGAATGCCTCGGGTTGTAGTCTTTTATCTTTTATCTCTTATTTAACAGCCGTTTTGCCTGCAGTCTTATAAAAACGGCTGATAAATGTGCAAGCATGATGTTTTTGTTTTAGGCAATACTAAAAACCCTTTACACGTTACCCTGTCAGTGTTCACAGAAAAAGAAATTTCCTACATAGAGTTGCTATTTTCTCCTGAGGCTGGTATAAATGCCACCCACTGCTTGACATAGTTCGAATGGGTCCCCACAGTGTCACCCAGTAAAGCAGCATCCATTCTTTCGCATTCGGAGCTTACAGGGCTCGAGCAGTCTGATTCCAAGAATCCACTGTCAATGGTGTCCAAGTCGAGGACAATTTGAGGATAACCGTCATCAGAGTGTTCGGTGGAACTAAACGAATCCAGGGAGAGCTTTTCTCCGTTCTCTGTGTCGTTGTCCTGCAGCTGCCAATCTTCGAATCCCTGTCCTTCTGAACCCTCCCGCCTGCCTTCTTCCGGGTCCTCGGCCTCGTCGGGAACCTGAGCTGCACGCAGATTACAATCGTGAAAATCCGACATGGAACCCTCCTGTCCGGAGACGGTCACGGTATCCATGGAGATGTGGCCTCCGGAGTGCGGTAGGCCAAGGCTGCTGCCTCCAAGGAAGTAACGCTTGGACAAGTCTGGGTTCATCAAGCTGAGAAGACTCCAGTCTCCTGAACTACTGCCTCCACTTCCTTGATCGTGGAGAAGAGGCCTCTGAAGCGGCATGGCAGCAAGCTGTTTCTCACTCAGCACCTGCAGCGGAGCGCTTTTCTCCAACACGTCAAAACTGCTGAAGGTAAACACCGGTCCAACCCATTTCTGTAAAATATAACACAACACATGTTCAGGATGAGGACAGACTTGATCTTGATACATTTCTACAGCTAAAAACAGAAAATGTGTTTTGATCCTGGATATCACAAACAGACACTATATAACCAAACGTATGTGCACTCCATGACCATCATGCCAATATGTGCTTGTGGAAGATGCCACTCAGATTTATTCCTCTTTCCTGTTATAATCAACTCCATGCTTCTCTTCTGTGAAGTCTTTTAGGTATGTTGTACAGTACTTTGTGACTTTTTGGATGCTGTGCTAATCAAACTTCCAGACAGAATTCTGCCTCTGTCCTCGTCTGTGGTGTGCACCGCTGGGGTATCGCAGCACAGTAAGTCTCGCTTTACAGCTCTCTTGTGTCCCAACGGTCGCCCCGTCTCGGCTAATCCCCAAAGCCAGGACTAGCCCCTCATCCCTCCATCATCACAATGGGACATTCCTTTTACTAATGACACGAGTGAATGAGATGCCCCACATCCCACGGCATTAAGCCATACTCGTACTCGTATCTCCTCCCCAATTATACTGATACTCTATGGTTCTTATACTTATAACCCTGTTGTAATGTGTTTCTTCGTTAAGGCTTGCCTGACTTAAAATTATTTGCTCCTTACTCTCCTGACAAAGGTGTATTTTATTCATGTGTCAGAACACAACACTGTATTAACATCAGTTATACTTTAATTACTGATCCTGGCATGTTAATGTACCGCTGCTTTTATACCGTCATTCCTTTTCATGTTTAGAATCCAAATGACCACAAAATTATCGGTTACTCATTTTTCAAACAATGGTGTATTTTATTTGAGCACGAAAGGCACCATACCGTCTTAATACACCTTGGATAAAACTTTAAAGTCATCTAAAAGTTTTACAGCTATTCCACGTCCACAGACACCTGAAACAAAGGGAGTTTTTACCCTCCGAAATCTCAGGCCGTAGCATTGGCCATCTCCCCAAAGAGGGGTGGAGTTCGCTGTCTTTAAATTGTCACCAACACCACCAATCTGTGATCAGACTTTCGGAACAGCTTGGAGACGACTCCATCTTCCTTCAAAGAACTTCCAGCAAGCTTTACTTCCAAGAACGACTGATCTTCAGGAGAACTTGGAAGAACGTCCGACCCCACCCTAACCGACTCTTCAGAGATTTCTCTGTTGCATCCGGACCCTTGTGCAGTAAGCCAATGCAAGTAACCGTTTCCTTTACTAACCAATTTAGATGCGTATTTAAAGTATGAACCTTGTATTGAGTCTTAATAGGGCTGGGCGATTTGGCCTAAAAATCTAAATCTCGATTAATTAAACATTTTAACTCGATTACGATTAATGAACGATTATTTTATTTAATTTATTTTTTGCCCTCATTGTTTACTGACAAGTTTTGTTAAGTAAATATGCTCACATATTACAAGTGAGATTTTTGAATGAACTTGATTTTAAAATAATTGAAGGAAACACATCTATGATATCTACTATCTATGATTATTTATTGAACATCAATGTTGAACAACTGAAATTAAAGCACACATTGCCTAAAACGACCAGTCACTCTGTTCTTATAAAAAAAAACGTAAAAATAAATAACTTGAACTTTTGGAAACAAAATTATGTAATAATAGTAATGTTTTTCATATTAAAATAAGAAAATAAGCAGTATCTCTTCTAAATAAAATAACTCTTGTGTATCCTGTAAATAATATTTTAAACAGTACATTTCTGGTTGTCTGTCGTAATGGCTGAAAGTCTTTCTTAAAAATATGCCGTCTCAAGGCGTCTCTGGCGCAGCTTCCGATCGTCGTCAATGTAGTGCAAAGTAAGGCTCAAGAATGGGTCCATCGTCCTGCGCAATTTTCTGAATCTTCTGTCGAGAGTTTTAACGAGGTGTTTAAACCCGCTTCGCTCCACTGTAGCCAAGGGAGTCATATCCTTTGCGATGTAATAACAAATAGTGTCAGTTATTTCATTCCATCTTCTTGAACTCTTCTCACACTGTGTGGCATTTGTGAGTGCGTTTGTTATCGACATCTGCTTCGCGGAGGCACTTGTTGCCGGGCGCTTGTCAGTCTCTTTTTGTTTGTTTTTTGAGCCATGCTCTGTTCATATTCAGTAACGTGATTGCGCTTCAAGTGTTGAAACAAATTGGTGGTGTTCCCTTTGGGAGTTGAAACTGTTTTTCTACAGTGTCTACATCTGACTTCATTTTGTTCGACGTCGTCCTTACCGAAGCCAAAATGTGTCCAAACAACGGAGACTGCGTTTCTCTTTGATACAAGCTGCTCATGTTGCTCGGTCGTCTGAGCGTTTAAGCTCTCCATGCTCGACATGTCGGCGGAATAACGTAACGTATCGGAGCGGGGTCACGTGACTCCACACGCGGTAGTGTTTTTAATGGGAAAGTAATTAAAATAATCGACCTGGAAAAATTTGATCGATTATAGGTTCTGAATGTCGATTTCGATTACTTTTCGATTAATTGCCCAGCCTTAAGTCTTAAGGTGAATTTAAGTTTCCGATGACGATTTCCCAGTTAGGGTGTGATTAATTTTGAAGTTTAAGCTTGCCGATTCTTTCCTTCCTTTCTCTAATTTCTTCTTCCCAGTCTCTTCCTCCCTTTCCCCAATTTTAATTTCTTTTGTGTATTTTTATTTTCATCTTTGTTTTCTCTACTTTTGTTTGTTTGTGTAGTTAGCTTTACGTTGTGTTTGTCTCATTCGTTAAACGCCATATTTTTGTGCCACAAGTGATTGTCTCTGAGTATCGCTCACAAACTTAAGGTGCCTGCAACATCTGGTCTGAACTACATGCTCTATTAAGTTAATTTAATTTAAATTACGGTATAAAGTAAAAGGGAAGTGAATCTTTCTCGGCCGGGAAGATACCGCCTTCATAGAATTAATAGAGGTTACACGGACTGTTCGCCGGACGAACAGACCACATAAGTGTAACGTTAATTC
>NC_062541.1:16731388-16736388 GCF_022655615.1 Tachysurus fulvidraco
GCAGTAAAGGTGGAGGTTCAGATCATTGCGATACAGCCATCCAGAAGAAGCTTCACACGTTCGTTTTATTACGAAGGTCAAAGTCGTCTCAAATGCAGCTCTAACGCCTGGATTCTTTGTCTCACTTCTCATCTAGCGTATTGTCATCGCCATTTCCATGGGAACACGTTTCACGATAACGTTCGCTTGCATACAAGAACCTCCAACACAGCTAGTTAACATTTCTCAGGGGAGAATTTTTTTCTCTTCTGCCACAAACCGCTGCTACGCACCAGCATGACATCAGAAGATAAAAGGCTTGAGATCTTAATTCTGTGAGCTCAAGACTAAGGTCTCCCCTGCTTTATCCAGTGGAAACTTTTTAAAATTTCCCTTTGAGTTACAAACATCTATATATACCTACCCACCTAATCTGAGTTTAGGGTTGAGATCAGAGTACTTTCCATTGGAGGGGAGAAGTGCTACTTTCATTTTGCACATGGAGCTCAAATCCACCCAGATGTGAGTGCCACAGACTTAGTGTTTTTTGAAGCCCCTGTAGACTGACTCATTCGAGTCCCCTTTTATGTGTGGTTAGACGACTTTTGCTATATTTCACACATAAAATTCCCTCTGACACAATACGCTCTCTCTTTCTCTCTTTCTCTCTCTCTGGTTAACATCTGCTGCTGGAGGAGCTCAGTACCAGACACTTGTCTCTTACCTTGAAGTCCCCTTGGTATGTGTGATAAAGTGGTTTGAAGAAATTGTGGGGGTCCGGGATATACTGATACAGACACGACTTCTTAAGCAGGCCCTTGTTCCTGTTTGAATAGAGAAAGAAATGATTTCATTATCGTGTCATGATTAGCAGAACAAGCTGAAAACAAAAGGCTTCTCGATTTGATGCACCGAACTGGGTGAAACGTTTAATGCAGCAGCGCTGCACGTCTGACTTCCTCTAACGTCTTGAATGTGTTAACGCAAAGGCGGCCTGCAAGCAAGCAGAAGTCTTTTGCCTTTGTGGTTTTATTTGAACGTGGGAGGAACGAAAGGACAGATGCTTGTACGGTAAAACGAGCAATATCAATTACTGGAAAAGGAGGAGGCAAATATCGATGTTCAAAAATCGGCCTATTAAATAAGTAAGACATGGGGTAATCACAAGAAAGATGAGCGATAGCTTGCAGAGAATCACTGGAATAATGAGAGTGCTTAGAAGATTAGCATCTCAGTCTTAATTACAAAAAAAGTGCATCGGTGCATCTGCAGGGTTTGTTCATGAGTTTAGAAGGATACAGAGATATGAAATATACTCACATCACAGAAAATCCCAGGACAAAGAGAAGAAGCAAAGGCACCGTCAGGACGAACAGTAAAGGAATGGATGTCCATGTAAAGTCTGTAAAAATAAAAATAAGAGGAATCTGTGTTTAGTGATGCATCTTTTAATTGATTGGAAATCATTATTATTCCATGTTAAACCTTACCACAAATTACAGCATAAAAACAAAAATCCCAATCTTTATAATAATCTTTAAACAATCGATCAACACCATAATGTCATTGAGAAAATTATTAGCATGCTCGAAAATCACGAGGAATAAATATAGTGACGTAATGGAACACGGAGTTCAGATGATGTTTAAAGTTTTAACAATTTTTACACTGCTCTGCTGCTCGGAACACTGAAGCACGTGATGTGTTTCCTTTCAAGCGTCCACGAGCAGAGATTTGTTCCACAACATGCTCTGACGTTCGACAATTCCAAATCCAAACCCAACTTTCACAACCTGATATTTTTATGAACTGAAAATGAAATCTACGGATCAAAATGTTACACGATATTCCAGTAAAGAAGTGGTGGTGAGAAATTTGTGAATATTCTTTGAAAAAAAAAAATATATATATATATATATATATATATATATATATATATATATATATATATATATATATATATAAACACACACGGACCGGGGACTGGGCCGGGGCAGGTGAACACGACACTCTCACTCCACTCGCTCCATGCAGTTTCACCGACGAGGTTCTTCTGCTGGGGGTTCACTGAGGCCTGAACGTCAAACACATACACTATCCCTGGAGACAGCAGCTCACACTGGATCTCATGATACCTGCGGTCTTCTTTAACGTTGTACACTGTGAGCTGCCCCTGTTTGTTAAAAAAAAAACATAAGAGGAAAATAAATGAGCTGTGCATGTTTTGTGCAAACCAGATAGTCATGATACTGCTCACGGTGTTTACATGGTATATTATAGTTTAATTTATTTAGCATTTTTTTAAATTGTTTTAAACCTTTATACAAAGGTTTGTATAAAATTGTAAAAAATATAAAAAAAAAAGGAAGCACCTGCTTTATTCAAAAAATATGTATATATATATATATTATTAGAATATTTTTTTACATCCAGTTTTACATAATTCACCTGGCTTGTTTTTTTTCTTTTTCTTTTTTAAATCTTTGTATAGATGTGCAACACTGACATTTTTCTTTACATAATTTTTTTTTGGTTTGTTTTAAACAATCCCCCTGCTTTCTTGTTTTAAATCTTTACTCAGAGGTTCCTCACTGAGATTGCTTTTTCTTTTTATTATTTATTTATTTATTTATTTATTTATTTATTTATTTATTTTAACATATACATTTATAGATAATCCAACTGCTTGGCTCATTTTAATTTTGTAGAATAATATCATCCATGACGTGTAACATAACGGTTACGGTGTAACGTCATAAACTGGTGTTTAGTTTCAGTTCAACGTTCGTTTTTAATAATAAAGTGTATGAGGCGTGAAGCCTTTACCTCCTCCGTGGTGTCTTTTGGCCTTAACCGCACCCGGTACATCAAATACCCGAACAGTTCGACATTCTCCTCTTTATAAACCATATCCCAGGAGAGGTTGTATTCTTTATTATTGTTAGTGAGAGTTAGATTGACAGGCTGCTGCGGCTTAACTTGAAATAAAAGAGAAGTGAAGAACACGTATGAGGATAAATCTGAGATATTGGCATGCATTATGTGTGGAATCAGGAGTCATAATAACAAAATAACTCCAGACACGTACTCATCTGGTCCAAGAGCATAACTCTTGATGAAGTGTATTCTTCTTTGCTGCTTTGCAGGTTGACTTGTTTTACTTTGAGTGTGCATGTTGTGTCAGGGTTTGTGATCATGAAAAAGTCATCTGGCTGTATGGTACACCACTGCTGCGGTGGTCTGATGACACATCTCCCATCTGTAGAGCCCACCTCATCACTGGAAACACAATAGGACACGGATGCGGTGAGAAATAAATAAGCAAGATACAAATACAAACAATAAGCACTTTAACCTCAAAGCTACACAAAGAGTGTGTTGGAGAACGGTTCCTTATTTAAAGGAAGACAAAAAGGACGTAATAAAAATATATTTCATTTCATTTTATCTTTTATCTGTTTCGCTTTTATGTATTTTATTTTTTATCTGTTTTAATTTTCTTTGTATTAATGGGTTTGATATAGATTGTTTAATGTCTCTGTGACATTGTGCAGCACTTTGGGACATTGGAATTGCAGTACAATGTGCTGTATAAATGAATAAAGATATATAAATGAGATCATCTGATACCTGCAGTTAGCCTGAACCTCACAGGGCAGTGTTTTATCAGAGCACGAACAGGAACAATTCAGTGCTGAGATGTAGTCCGTGGTACAGCTCACATCACATGCTCCATCTGCTGCAAAAACACACCGTGTTCATTTCATCTCACTTTACTACTGAACTGCTCCAGCATGCAGAACCTACTGATCCTGTATCAGTAAACCACTGGATTGCGACACTCCAACTACTACAATGTCTAACCTCTAAAACACTTAGACTTACTGTGATGAATAAATCCGCAGAACACGAGCAGGAAAACGGCCGTGGAGAACAGAGCCATCATACAGAGTACACACACACACACACACACACTCACACACACACACTCGGTGCTCAGCTCAGCTCAGATGACCGTTACACATCGCAAAAACTATATCTGCAAATCAAGAAAGAAAAAGCAACCAGGTTATATAAACTTCACACACACACACACACACACACACACACACACACACACACACACACACACACACACACACACACACACACACACACACACACACACACACACACACACACACACATGCGCACACCAAAAAAAATATGGAAGTGATATTTTTCGTTATAAACAAAAAAGACAAATGACCGAGACTGAAAAGGAACACGAATTCAATTCTAATTCGTTTTCACTTTCATCATCTCACTTCTGTTAAAAGAACAACAGAGAAACAGGAGGTGAAAATGACAAAGAAGAAGAAGAAAAAAGAAAAAGAAGAAGAATCAAACAGCGGGGTTTTGATTTCTTTTGAAGTAAACACAAATAAAAGACAAGTCAAAGACAAATAAAAGACAAGTCAAAGACTTACCTGATGCGCTTTAATCCTCCGAGCCAATATTTTATACCAAACATATCCAAATCTTCCAGTGAGACTCTGATCATTTATCTGCTATAAAGTTTTTGTTTTAACAAACATTAGGTTTATTTTTTATTACCACTTCCTACTGCATATCCCGACTCAATGCTGTCCTATTCACCGACAGGTCCATTCAACAGCATGACGTGAAGGATGTGGTTTTGTGGTCTTCTGCAAAGAAAGCTGAGATGTCAAGCGCCTCCTTTTCTTGTCTAATGTCTTAAAAAAAAAAAAAATGCAAAAAAATGCAGCCTCATCATTAAACATTTATTATTCGACCGCTTTTTTCTCCACCTGTTTAAAAAAATCGATTTTTAGAGAAAAATGAATACAATATTTCTAGATTATTTTTATATCTCTATATTTATATTCAGCATGAGGTTTATGTCAGTGATCATAACAGTGCAGGAAGCTTGTACATCAGGTCAAATTATATAAAATATATAAATATATAAATATGTAATTAATTAAAAAAAACAGTTAGCTGGTTTGATAGTTTGCTTA
>NC_062541.1:16741388-16748888 GCF_022655615.1 Tachysurus fulvidraco
CACTTTTATGTGTTAATACTTGAGTGTAAATGAACTAAAACCATTTAATCTCAGGAGTAAACCGTGGATAATGTAATGGCTATTTTTACTCAGGCATATAGAGGCGTCCTCAGGGGTCCTAGTGATCCTGTGTTTTTACAGGAGGGAAACTTCGCTATCCAACAAGCTACAGCTACAAACTGTTTGGAGTTTCATTCACCTTCCTTTAAAAACATTGCGCGCTGGTCACAGAGAACACGGGGTTTTTATAAAAAATCTAATTAAAGGTAAGCGCCAAAGCGGTGTAAAAGAGTAAATATGAACAGCTTCACGGGTTTGGGTTTGTAATTTCGTTAGCCGGGATGCTAGCTCTCTGTTAGCACTGGGGTTATCGAGCATCTTCGTTAATGAGCTACCTGTGTGTGTGTGTGTGTGTGTATATATATATATATATATATATATATATATATATATATATATATATATTACACATACACACACACACACATGTACACACACAACACACACACTGTATACACATACACAACACACACACTGTATACACATACACAACACACACACTGTATACACATACACAACACACACACTGTATACACATACACAACACACACACTGTATACACATACACAACACACACATACATACATATACACACACACACACAACACACACTGTATACACAACACACACATACATATACACAACACACATACACGTATATACATACAAACTTTTATATACACACATACATACGTACACACACTGATACTTTCTTATTCTTTACTAATAAAGGTAACATTTTCTTCAGCTATTCTAATTAGAGGGAATGAGATCACAGTGTAAGAGAGGTTTGTTTGTTTGTTTGTTTGTTTGTTTGTTAATTAAACTAGGAATCTCTTAAGATGATAAATTCTAATCTGGAGTCCTAGTTAAAATGGCCCAACAATTCCTTATATACATCCCATTTACACGCACACAGTGACATGCATACAATTGTGTGTGTGTGTATGTATATATATATATATATATATATATATATATATATATATATATATATATATATATATATAAAATATGAAAAAAAAAGCTAAAATAGTGGTCTGGTATCAAACCCACTGTTTCCTTTTACAAAGTTATTTATTTGTTTAGGTTGAACCTGTTTACACTTTAGCCTTTATTTCAGTGTTCAGGGATTTTTAAAACCCTAGAGCTGAGAGTTGTTTATATTTGTGTGATGTCAGGAGAACTACTTCTCCATAATGTAGAAACAAGTGACTTGTTTTTGAACTATAATCAGAGTGATATGTGGGAATTTCACTGCTGTAGCTTTAGTGTTCTCACTTTTTATTTTGTGTGTTAGTGCTGAACAGTTTCCATATACATGTCCATCGTCGGTCAGAAATGAGGCTGGGGCGTCGCCATGGTTACCGCACAATGTTTGACCGATGTCAACTAAATAGTTTAATAGAAAAATCTGACGATGTAGAATTACTGCTACATCGTTTGATAACTTTATCTGTAAGACATCATCATAACTTATTTTAATAACTTACAAAAAAGCGTGAAGCTATCGGTAACTAACCGAGAAACACAACAGCTCTGAACTCATTTGACACTTCCTAGAGTATTACAATTTGCAGTCAAAATCGCACGGGATCATTTATTTTAATTTCTTTATGTGACTGGTTTCATTTCAACTTTTTCACAAAAACAGAAAAGTGTGCAGCGCAATCAAGTAGACTTTGAGCTTGCTTACACACACACACACACACACACACACACACACACACACACACACACACACACCATTACAGGAAGAGAGGTCATGACTTTCTCGTCCACTTGCACTAATAAGTCAAATCTATGTACTATCCACACACACACACACACACGTATATATATATATATATATATATATATATATATATATATATATATATATATATATATATATATATATATATATATATATATATATATATTACACACATGCACGCACATACACACAAAACATACATATACACACACATACATATACACAACATTAGAGGCAGAGAGGCCATGACTTTCTCATCCACTCACTCTATTAATTCATAGCTATGTGTTAGGATCCATACACGCCCACACACATACACACACATACATATATTTATACACACACACGCACCCCTTTAGAGGCAGAGAGGTCATGACTTTCTCATCCACTCGCTCTAATAAGTCATAGCTATGTGTTGGGATACACACACACACACACATTATATATATATATATATATATATATATATATATATACACATACACACACACACACACACACACACACACACACACATCAGATCAGATTCGAAGTGGATAGTGAAAACACACTCAAGTAATCAGGAAGCTATGACATATAGAACATGATTAAAAAAAACCCAGTGAATTAAGCCATATTTTAATTCACTGTATCTGTAGATCCTAAGGGTTAAGCTTTGAAAATTTTAGCTAATGGATCTTTAGTATTTTTTTCTGGTGATTATACAGAACTAGGAATTTTGTTTCATGAATTTTCTCCCAATGTTGGTCGTCTCTTGGTTTCTCTTCCCTGCAGGTTCTTCACCATTCGTTACCGGAGCTGCTACAGTCATGTCTGGTATAGCGCTGAGTCGCCTCGCTCAGGAACGAAAGGCTTGGCGGAAAGATCATCCGTTCGTAAGTAAACCAGAATACGAATTGTACTGGACATTTGACTGATCTGTATAGAAAAGGTTTGATAAAGAATGATAAGGAACCCGCGGTTTAACAACGGCTTACTTTTGACTTTGGACCTGAATCTTCTGTTAGATCCGAGTTCTAGCACAAATGGATGAAACTTGCAAAAAGAAATAAAGCTGTCTTTTTTTCATTTGATTATTTGGAAATAAGCACAGCCTTTTTTTAGTTGAATATTTATTTATAATTTTAACAGACACTCCTAATTGGATGCTAAGAGTTGTTGTTATTATGACCATCGTTGATCTGTGGACCTGTAGATCTTATTTCAAATACAAGTTATACAACACACGTCAGTTGAGTTACAGTACATGTTTACATCCCAGGCTTTTTGTTAGCTCTTAGCAGTTTAGAAGCTAACTGTAAACACACAGGAATGACATCATCACTGAGAGAGGGAGTGAGAAATGTTGTACCACACGCCTTGGTTAGGATTTCAGCCAGCGGTTTGGATTTAGCTGTCACTTTGTCGCACGTCTGTGCCGCTGAAATGGTCTCCAGAGTGAGCGCTGGTTTAACCGTCTGAGCTTGTGAAACATATGACACTTACACTGGACAGCGATGGTTTATTTTTGTTCCATGTCCTCCTTCTAACTCGCAGCTCCTCTGACTCTGACTCACTCCATGGCTCTGAACGTGAAGTGTTAGATTTAGTGAAAACAGAAGAGCTCTGTTGTTTTCCGCTGTCTATTTCTGTAGAGTGACATCATAGAACAGATGAGATCATGAGCTCCAATCTCTACAATGTCTACAGACCAAGTTTTTTGGGGGCACACACACTCTCGCACACACTCTCGCACGCACTCACTCACACGCACGCACTCACACGCACGCACTCACTCACACACACGCACGCACACGCACGCACACACACGCACGCACTCACACACACACACGCACGCACTCACACGCACGCACTCACACGCACGCACTCACACGCACTCACTCACTCACACACACGCACGCACGCACTCACTCACACACACGCACTCACTCACTCACACACACGCACTCACTCACACACACGCACTCACTCACTCACACACACGCACGCACTCACTCACACGCACGCACTCACTCACACACACGCACGCACTCACACACACGCACTCACACGCACGCACTCACGCACGCACTCACACGCACGCACTCACACGCACGCACTCACTCACACACACGCACGCACTCACTCACACACGCACACTCTCACTCACACTCACTCACACACACTCACTCACACACACTCACACACACTCACACACACTCACTCACACTCACTCACTCACTCACGCACTCGCACGCACTCACACGCACGCACTCACACGCACTCACTCACTCACACACGCACACACTCACTCACACACTCACACACACTCACTCACACACACTCACTCACACGCACGCACTCACTCACACGCACGCACTCACTCACACACACGCACGCACTCACACGCACACACTCACACGCACTCACTCACTCACACACGCACACACTCACTCACACACTCACACACACTCACTCACACACACGCACTCACACGCACGCACTCACACGCACTCGCACGCACGCACTCACACGCACGCAATCACACGCACGCACTCACACGCACGCACTCACTCACACACACGCACGCACTCACTCACACACGCACACTCTCACTCACACTCACTCACACACACTCACTCACACACACTCACTCACACACACTCACTCACACACACTCACTCACACACACTCACTCACACACACTCACTCACACACACTCACTCACTCACACACACTCATTCACATACACACACTCACTCATTCACTCACACTCATACACACACTCACTCATTCACTCACACTCACTCATTCACTCACACTCACTCACACACTCACACACACTCGCACACACACTAACTCACACATTCACTCACACTCTCTCTCTCTCCGTCTCTCTCTGTCTCCCCCACACTTTCTCTCACCCACTTGCTCACGCTTTCCCCTCTCAATTTAAATTTTTTGGCATGATTCCTGGCATACAGTATTGTCAAAGCATCAAAATGGAAAGAGTCTCTCTCTCTCTCTCTCTCTCTCTCTCTCTCTCTCTCTCTCTCTCTCTCTCTCTCTCTCTCACTGGTCTACATATAGTGTGTGTTGCTCCCAGTGACACTCTGCAGGGTAATACAGGACCACCACAGGAGACCAGTGTAGAACAGTTTGTGTGATGTGAAGCAGAACATCCAGCATCCTTACAGAATGGGGACCTGAAACCAGGAGTAGAGTAAATCGGCCCTCCAGGATGATTCAGATTCTTGTCAACATCATAACATCTGGTCACAACATGCGTTCATCCAAAGTCCTCTTATATTCGTGTGTGTGCAGCATGAGAGGTCTAAAAGAACAATCCTGTGCTTGTGTCCACATCGATCTCTGTAGAACTTATAATAAAAGTCTGTAGTCAAACAACCAGTACGACGCAAACACGATTCTCAAATAATCAGTAACACAGTCAGGATTGAAGCCCTGCTAGCAAATGGAGTTAAAGCAACACAGAGCATGCTACACACTCACACACACTCGCACACACCTCGACGGGGACGTAAAAACATCTACGGTGAGAATTAGAGCACTCGACTCCTCACATGGAAACAGTCTGTGTGGGCTTCTAAAAACATACGCAGTTTTAATTTTATCTAATAATAACTCCGCCCACAAGCTTTCCATTGCCTGTGTGTGTTTTAGTGTTTTCGTGATCATTTCGGTATTATGGTAATTAACAGCTTTAAAAAAATAACAGAGACAGAAATATCATCACGATTCACGGAGATCGTGAGCCGCGATACAGCAAAAAGTGTTGAGTGATGCTCCGTTAACTGTCAGTAAAAATGGCTAGAATTAATTTCTTTACGTGTGTATTGTACACAGGAGTCATAAAGGTGTTTGACTTTCCGGCAGCAAATTCCTCTAGAAAAAAAATAAAAACCTAATAGAAGTTGTTGTTTGGCTTAAATCACACTTATTGTTTATTTTCAACACTAAAAGCTTTTTTTTTTTTTTTTTTGTACTGATAAGGATTTTCTTTAATGCCGCTCTTACAAAGATTAAATCCAAAACTTTTCGTATCATTTTGTTTCAGATTGTTGTCAGTTTTAACATGAAAAAAAGAGTAATAAAATTGAAGTTTCATATCGTCCTTATATCGGTTTGTGCCGATCGTGAAGACGATAATGTTAATAAAGTAAATAAGGCAGTGAATTCAAGATGATTGTTGGACTGCAAACTGTCATTTTATCCACGGAGATCAAGAAATGCTGTGTGAAAACGTCCCCAGAAATATACATACCGCTGCTTTAAAATGAGCTTGCACACCGTGTGGGTTCAGCGTGTGCATTTAGTTAAAGACTCGGTTTTTAAACGGTTTCTGTTTTAATGCTGATGGGTTTTGTTTGGTTGTGTTTTTTTTTTGCAGGGTTTTGTAGCTGTGCCGACTAAAAACCCCGACGGAACGATGAACCTGATGAACTGGGAGTGTGCCATCCCTGGAAAGAAAGGGGTGAGCGTCTCTCTACAAGTTAGTCAGACACAACTGACGTCTCTGGTGTGAAGATTTAGATCTTGTCTTCACGGTGAGGTATAAAACACGTGCCGTGTGCCGGTCGGCATGTTTGCACCGTGCAGTTCAACTGTTTTCAACCTCACGCTCAAATAGATTTAGTTTGCAACCAGCTAGAACCATTCAGGAAGCCACAACCCCAGGGTAGGAAACTGCTGCACACCGACTGATGTTCATGTTCATCTGCAAAGTGTTTACTGACCCCGATGCTCGTCTGTGGAGAGACGACGGTAACTCCGGGTTGTAATGTACATGACAGTGTGTACAGCCAGTAATCATGCGAAGGAGCTGCTTTAATACGTCCGAATTACTTTCTGCCCATAAAAGTGTCCAGATTCTTTTATAGTGACTTTCATGTGCTTAAAGGATGCAGATCATAGGCGATGATCCATGTGCCGTGTTTCATAACGACACTAGACCTTTGCTTTAACTCAGAAAACAGATACGTTTAGAGTCTTTAAAATGTCTCACTAATGAAAATCTTGGAGTTTTTATCGATTATTAAAGTGAAGGATCTCATATAGTCGCTGTTGCTGAAAAAGTGTAAGAATCTTAATACCGTAAGAGTTTACTGATGAAATACGATAAGAAATACACATCTCCCTTTTTTTTTTTTTTTTAAACCTGCCTGTAAAAATAGCCAGTGAAGCAGGCACAGCGTTACAAGAACAATAAACAAACGTGCCGAGTAACGTGTTAATTACACTAAATAAACACGGCTGCTTATGACCGTTAACCAGTTTGGACATTGGAGCTTTTAGAGCTCACAACCTGGTGAGTTTCCTCTCAATAGGACCGCCTGTGCACCTGCTCCAGTCAGCCAATCACATTGCAGCACCTCACATCAAACACCAATGCCGTGACTTTTTCACTGTGTTGGTAAAAAAAAAAAAAAAAAAAAAAAAGCCAAAGTGACCGAATAGTGCGGTAAAAAAAAGTAAGGTCTAGTCGTGCAAGAGATCAGAGGAGAAGAGCCAGACTGGTCTGAGCTGAGAGGAAGTCTATAGTCACTCATATAATCACTCTACAAGTGTGGTGAGCAGAAACGCATCTCAACACACACACGCATGCACACATACACACACACAAACGCAAACATTAAACCTTGAGGTGGATGAGCTACAACCATGAGCTGAAAACCACACGAGGT
>NC_062541.1:16753888-16833888 GCF_022655615.1 Tachysurus fulvidraco
CCGATGGAGCAGGTTTTACAAGGCTACGTTGTCATGGTGACCACACACCCTCACCCCCGTCGGGCCAGGCCTAAGAGTCGGGGATCACGGACAGATCTTCCACCATTGGTTTACTATCTGATTTACCAAATCCAGCTTGGTAAGTGGCCGCAACACTTTTTCGAAAAATTCCCCAGGTTTTTATAAGAGCGTCACTTTCCCTTTTGTTTTTTTCCCACTCCGGTCAGGGTTAAATGATTTACGTTAACGGTCTAGCCGTCAGTACTGAATAAGACGGTTATGCACTTACTTTTCAGTCACTCCAGGCCTAAGAGTACAGGAGGCTGAATTTGTGCTAATACGATTCACAGTCTAATAAACGTTCAGCTGTTGCATACGCCACAGAGATGATAGGGATCTTATATGGAACTTATTTTACCCACTAGGCTTCAGTCAGAATGCTAAAGTCTGTATGCTGAGTCACTTCTTCTGTTCTCTTGCTTTCCCATGTGCTGCTTGTGCCTCTGAGCTACACTCAGCTCGCAGAGTCTCACAGAAGTCCTGGTTCAGTGGAGTCAGGTATTCACAAGTACCCTTCTGATTAGAGATGATACGCTATACGGCCTAAAGTACGTGGACACCTAACCATGACAACACAGGCGGTTCTTCCTTAACCGTTCTGAAGGACACCGTCGTTCAGAACGTCTCCGTATGCTGTCAGTCTTTAGTTTCCCTTTGTCATGATGGAACAGGGGTCGAGTCTCTAAGATCAAGCAGTGAACCTGTACACAAAGCACAGAGCTCCATGAAGACATGGTGTGTGAAGGTTGGAGTAGAAGATCTCGAGTGTCCTGCACTGAGCCCTGACTCTGACTCAACCCCACTGAACACCGACTGAACCCCAGACCTCCTCACTCTTACACCATCAGTGTCTGATCTCACTAATGCTCTTGTAGCTGAACGATCACGCGAGATCCTGCCGCCGGACCACCCGGGGGGCTAAAATAACAGTAGTGAAAATAAATCTATAATAATAATGCCCTTGGATTTGGATTGGGCTGTTCAGTAGTCCAGTGTCTGAATACTTTTGGCCGTATAGCGTACATGCTCATAAAATAGATGTATATTTTTTTTGGATCATCTCGTCCTCTTTGTTTGCTCAAAATGGTCATTCAGGACTCGGCCTCAGACTCCTTCATGCGTCGCACAAGTCAGAAAGTCTAACCACTGGCTGTGTAAACTTCAAGAGAATCACATTTCAAATCATTTCTAACACACGCTGTATTACGCAATCTGGTAGATTAGGAGCTCTGTTTATATTAAATCTGCTTCGTGAGACATCGGCCTGGTCAGGAGACGGCGAGCGCTTCGGGATCCTTTGTTTTATATTTGCTACAGAGCTTCATATGCGCAAAAATAAATAAATAAAACGGTGCACCGATACGAATCCTCATGCAACATCATGATTAAATCAGAAGGAAATTTCGTTGTGATAATGTTTTTATTTTCCTTCCTTCAAACAGGTCGTCTTTATTCTATTCAAATTCGAACGATGTACAACACGCTGTTACTTAAACGTCAGTATTCCAAGCGCTGTAAAAATGATGCTTTTATACTTTCATGATTTTTTTTAAAATTAGTGTCTATATGTTACTTTCCATTCCTGCTGTGGGCAGCAGTGTAGACAGCATGGTGTAATATACAGTATGATAGATTTTTTTGCTGCCTTGTCAAAACTAAACTAAAAACTAAAAAAAAAAAAGCCCACTGAGTAAAAACTGAGATATACAGTGATCCGTGTTGGTGATTTTGTTCTTGTAAGTGTTTAGAGTAAATAAAATGTTTATACATTGCCAAACCTGTGTTGTCTATACGTACAGATTTGTGTGGGATTTTACAAAATACGTTAATGGTTTTTATTGAAGGATCTACAACAAAACTGCATAAATGTCTGAATAAAAAGGAAAGAAAAGGAGAGAGGAGACTTTTTGAACTGTACACCCTCAAGCTAGACTTTTATTTTCACTATTTTCACTCTGTAATAAAGATTTGAACTTCTTTACCATGCTCCAAAATAAAACATATTGTACAAACAAAAGAAATATGATTTCGCCTCTGCTGTACATGCTACACGGCATAAAGTTTGTGCGCCCTGAACATCAGACCCATATTTCCTTCTTGAGCATCTCATTCCAGATTTATTCTCTTTCCCTGTTATAATCAGCTTCTCTCTTCTCTTCTGTTCTGTTCTGTGAAGACTTACCACTAGATGTTGGAGTGAGTCTGTGTGGGTTTGTGTTCATTCAGCTACAAGAGCATTAGTGAGATCAGACACTGATGGTGTAAGAGTGAGGAGGTCTGGGGTTCAGTCGGTGTTCAGTGGGGTTGAGTCAGAGTCAGGGCTCAGTGCAGGACACTCGAGATCTTCTACTCCAACCTTCACACACCATGTCTTCATGGAGCTCTGTGCTTTGTGTACAGGGACATTGTCGTGATGGGACAGGGGTCGAGTCTCTGAGTTCCTGTGAAGGGAAACTGTAAAGCTACAACTTTGTTAATGTAAAAAAAAAATTATAATATAAAAAGCTAATATCTTAGCCAGTAGAAATCCCTTGAATAGAGTCAAAGTTAGCTAGTATTTTATTTTTGCCAGATTACAATAAACTAAACTAAAACAAGCTACCTTTAATTTTTAGCTTCGATTTGCTGAATCGAGCAAAATTATTTAACAATAGAACGTTTATAGACAGATTTAAAGCTTGAAATGAGTAAAAGTATCTATGAATAAGGTAAATAATCACTTGCCTAGTTGTAAACTTGGAACAAAAAGAAAATGCTAGCTAATGCTAGTTTTGAGGGAGGACATGAAGCACAAGCCGTTAGTTTGTCTTCGCCTCGTCAAAACGGCGTCTCACATAGAAGCTACATGACCATCGCCGGTCGCTCGATTTCTACTGCTCGTGACATAAACTCGGTAATTTACACATTTATGTTTACAGTGCGAGCAAATCTTTTTAAAGTGCTCATAAATGACTGCCGCATGTCCTTTTTAGAAGAATTCCCAGAGCCTCAAGCTCAAGGGTCTGTCTGATTGCTGTCTTGAAACAGCAGGTTAAACAAAATTAAGGCACAATGCAAATTACAGGTCTGCAATGCAAATTAAATCATTAGTGCTGCCACAATTGCCCTGCACGCTGGAGTGATACAGATTTTTTTTAATCCTGTGGGCATGCACACAAAAAAAAAGAAAGAAAAGAAAGTTGATGTGATGAGAGCTAATTCTGCAGGAGTCTTTCCTCAGGGTTTCTATTAGGTTTCGCCTCCCGTTTGGTACATGGATGGAAATTGCATTTCGCTATCATTATGCTGCTCATGATAAAGCCAATTAGCCAAGTTTCATCAAAGAACAATCATGGAGTGCTTGAATATCATAGATATTACTGACAGGACCTGGGATCGCTGTGGGAGAAGGTGTTTGCGAGGGGTTCTTGTGTCGTCTTTGAATCTTTTTAGCGATTAAAATTGAAAACAATAATTAAAATGTTCTGCTGTTGCCTTCCAATCTGGCTGGTAACTAGAAGAACAGTTGTTTTAAAGATGGCCATGAGGCAGCCAGTTCGTGCATTTCACACCAGCTGGGTGGGTAAATGATGTGCCCATGGAAACGGAGCAGAGGGCCATTATAAGCCTTTTTTCTGATCAAAATAACAGCTAGCGTCTTTCTGTAGCCGCTCCCCAAACTGCCACTGCACAGCCAATGCTGACCAAATGATGTGTGCCAATAATGAGACGTTTCTGCCATGTATTCCATATGCAACAGCATCATTTAACCCAAACAAAAGGCTCACAGGTTTCATAACGACTCATGAATCCATCTGACCAAATGTTCTCTCTCTCTCTCTCTCTCTCTCTCTCTCTCTCTCTCTCTCTCTCTCTCTCTCTCTCTCTCTCTCTCTCTCAGAATAATAATAAACTAAGAGAAAGCAGACCTGAAGCCCAGATCATAAAATAAAAGCAATTCAGCCATATCTGTCTTGCGATCAGAGCGGTCTAATAAATAACTAATACAAATATAATCAAAGACACTTTCGTCACACGAACACTTAACGGTTTCTCATCTTTTTGATGTCATCCTTACACGAATGCCTCGGGCGCTGTCAGGAAAGAGATCTTAAAACAGATATTGCCATTTGATCTTTTCAACCAAGCTGTGCAGATTTGAATATGAAAACAGCAAACAGGATCACTTGTGGGGTGTGAAGTTTAGAGAGCCTCTTATGAGCCACCAGACAACACCGTCTATTTACAAAGAGCTCAAAGAACGAATACGTTACTACAGCTAACTATGGATGAAAGCCTGCTCGAGCGGTTGCCATGGTTTTTTCTTAGGGTCTAGTAACCTTCCTTTACGTCAAATGTTATCCTTTTGGTATTGAACTCACTGTATGTCTAGTAAGGAATAAAATATGTGTGCTGTTACAGGGGAAAAAAATCAACATTGAGATGATGTGATGCAGGTGTTTTATTCCTTTTACACCACAGCAACTTGCCAAAGATGACCATTTTAAGTCTAATACAAATCTTTTTTTTTTTTTAACCATTTAGATTCTTGCAATCTTGGTTATCACCATCACCCAGAGCTACTTATACTTATTAATTTAAACAGCTGAAGGTTAAGGGCACAGAAGTGGCAGCTTGGTGGTGCTGAGATTCAAACTCACAACCTTCCAATCAGTAGTTCAACACCTTGACCACTAAGCTACAGTACCACGTCCACTATAGCGGCTATAATAAAAGTCTCTCTTTTTACCTCCCTCATGACTTTCTTAAGATTAAAAAACCACATCTGTTTATTATCCTGTTTGTTTTGATTATGTCTCGAGTCCACTTATGGCAAATTCCATTGATTGTCCATGATCTACCACACCTGTGTGTATAACGTCCCACAATTCACAGTGGAGATCAGACCAAAAAACCAAGCCATGATGTCCAAGGAAGTCCTTGGATCTCAGACCTCAGCAATTAAATTGTGTGGAGATATAGATCTGCATGAAAGGATAAAATTTGTTATCCATTTCAAGCTTTGAGAGGCACAGTGGGCTCTGTGTAGAAGTGAGAGAAGTGTGGAACAACCAGGACTCTTCCTAGGACTGGCCATCTGGCCAAACTCAGTAACTAGGCTAGAAGGCCAGCGAGGTGACCAGGAACCAAATGGCCGCTCTAGCAATACTTCAGAAGTTCTCTGCAGAAATAGGAAGAGACTGTCGGTATGACAACCAGCTCAGAAATGCTTTATAAATCAGGCTTTTATGGACAATTGTTAAACAGTAGCTCCCTGACCGGACCCTCTTTTAAATTTAAATCATTTTAAATGAAGTAAGACTTTTATCAATTGTTGAAATGCACTGATAAAGGCGACTCTAGAAATCATCCTTTGCAAAAACAATAACAACACTAACAACTCAAACCTCTACACTAATGCTGCACTGGTCTAGAGGTTGTATCTCATCATTTCTGGACTTCTATTAGGAAAAAGAAACTGTACGGAATTCCTCTTTGGGAAACTCTGGACGGTCTTCTTAACTCTGAGTTCAGCAAGCGACATCAAATCAACATATGTGATGCCTACATACACATATTTTATTGTTAGATCTATCACTCTGACTCGACGGTTCACGGTTTTGAGGAGGTAAATATACATCGCTCATCACAGTTAGCTTGCTAACTTGTCGCCTGTTGTGAGAGTCAGATCTTTGGACCAATCAGATCGATGTGTATGTGGATTCCCCAGCATTCATTAACGCTAAGCTGAAGCCATTTAAGAGTTTTCACTGGCAGTTTGGCAACAGCCCTGCCTTTGTTTTAACGCCTGTGTACAGGCTAATTTCAGAGAAGTGAGGCACCTCACTCTAGCAGCCATGTAATTAATGTGTCTGAGTCTATTTATAGCAGCAAGATAGCGAGAGTGGCGCTGCAGATTTGGGGGCGGTTACACATGGTGGTCATAGTGGTCTGAGGATTGATATGCTTAGGGACGTGATTCCATTTTGTTTTATTTTCCAGGGAATGAGTTGGATGATAGATCTAAATAGGCTATATCTTGAAACTTATTTCCAATCTCAGCTACGTAAGTTTTCACTTAGATGCTATATCTGGATAGATGTGTGGTGATATCTGGTATGGTGTCTTCATGATATATTTTTCTTTCACTCGTTCAAGATACGTACGGAGGTGACTCTTATGTTTTCACTCGATCTCGTCGTACACGTGGAGAACATAATACTTCTATGCGCTCTATGATAAAGTCGTGCTACTCTGAAACATAATCACTGCAAAAAAAACAACAACAAAAAATAAGAGCAAAGAGGGGAAAGGGCAAAGTGGCAGTAAATAAACTAACAAAAAAAAAACAGAATGGTCCCATTAATCAGATCCCTGGCACTCCAAATTGAGCTCTGGTACTTCCTGTTTGTTTTGATTATGTCTGTAGAACTTGACTGGAGTCCACTTGTGGAAAATTCAAGTGATTGTCCATGATTTAGAAAGTCTCACACCTGTGTGTGTATAATGTCTCACAATTCACAGTGCAGATCCGAACAAAAAAACAAGCCATGAAGTCCAAGGAACTCTCTGTAAACAGACCTCAGCAATAAAACCGTATGGAGACATGGGTCTGTGAGACAGTATAAATTATAGTGTCCATTTCTGAAGCTTGAGAAGATGAAGAAGAATGTGGCACCACTAGGAATCTGCCTAAGGTTGGCCATCTGACCGAACTCAGTCAGAGTGGTGACCAAGAACCAAGTACTCACTCTAATAAAACTGCAGAAGTTTTCCAAAAGAAATGGGAGAACCTGTTGATGTGGAAACATCTCAGAGATACTCCATAAGTCAGGGTTTTATTGAAGAGAGGCTAGATGCAGGCACGTAACAGGAAAGTATTGGTTTGAACTCTAGATGCTACACCTGCTCATGATCTGGTTATGGTGCCAATGGTGAAGCATGGTGGTGGCAGTATCATGTTGTGGGAGAGTTTTTTCAATGACAGGGACTTAGAGACTGGTCAGAATTGAGGGAAAAATGAACGAAGGCAAACAAAGACAAGTCCATGAAGAAGTCCTGCTTTAGAGTTCACACAAACTCAGACTGGGACAACTTTTATAACAACCTGAATAATACAGTCGAGTCTGTGTTGAGAATAGGCATCTTTTATGAGAGACGACAGTTCACACATGCTCCCCATCCAATCTTAGTGTTCTTGTAGATCTTTTTGGAGAAGCATTTAGAGACATTCCCATAAAAAAAGACTCAAAGTAGATTTTAAGCTGCAATTTCTAAAAACTAGTTTAGGCTGTGTTGTTATGGGCTATTGTGTGTATTTTAAACCTCAGAGAAACAATGAATATCCAGTGCAAAAGCAGCACAGAAGCTAAAGTAAGCATGGCATGGCATGGTGGTTTAGTGGTTAACAGGTCTGTTTCACACCACCAGGGTTGGGGGTTCTGGGTCTCGCTTCCACCCTGTGTACAAAGAGTTTGCATTTTCTTTGCTCTTCATTCAGTTGTTCGTGTTACTTCTGCTTTTCCGTTTGTCATGGTCACAGAAGAAACAGGCTGAGAACGTTCCCAGACGTTAGAAATCTGTGTTCACACTATAGCCACAGTAGCCAAAGTCACTAAGGGGACCTTAAAAACCACTGTGCACTTCTGTATGAGACAGGATGAACTTTTGGGGGGAAAAACAAAAGAAAAAACTGCTGGTGGTGAACAGCAGAACTCTAGTTTATATCCTTAACACTAAGATCCATCTTGTAGAGCTCACTTTTCTAAGATAATACATAATGTTTTGTTTGTTTGAATTAAAGGGAAGTTGTCCTGCATGTGTTAAACCGGCTGGCACTAAATGCCTTAAAGTTAAACCTTTAATCCTGTTGTTAAAAAGGTAAAAGAAAGAAACAGTACAAGAGGTCATATTCATACAGCAGTTTGTATCAGACTCATTCCTCATATTAAATATAAAAACCATCCAGAAAATCAAACCACTTGTTGAGTGTGCATACACTATACAGTATAAGTGACGTTTATGTACGGTGACCCATACTCAGAATTTGTTCTCTGCATTTAACCCATCCAAAGTGAACCACTCGTAATCCTAAGGTTGTGGGTTTGAGTCTCAGTGAACACACACACAGCAGTGAGCACACATACACAGCAGTGAACACACACACACACTGTGAACACACACCCAGAGCAGTGGGCAGCCATTTATGCTGCAGCACCCGGGGAGCAGTTGGGGGGTTCGGTGCCTTGCTCAAGGGCACCTCAGTCGTGGCTGGCCCGAGACTCAAACCCACAACCTTAGGATTACGAGTCAGACTCTCTAACCATTAGGCTACGACTTGCCCCAGTTTTCGCCAGGTTATGGGGTCAGAGCGCAGGGTCAAGCCATAGGGACGGCGCCCCTGGAGCAGGTGAGTTTAAGGACCTTGCCCAATGACCCAACGTTGATGCTCAGCAGCTTGTGGACTCAAACCCTAACCTTCTGATCAAGATCCCAGCGCCTTAACCGCTGGATCATCACGTCCTCACTATACAGTATATATTTAGAATCAGACTGAGTTTAACAAGGGAAAAATTGTGATGCTAGACGAATGGGTCACGGCATTAACCCTGACTAGTGTGCGTGTGTGTGTGTGGGAGAGAGAGAGTGTGTGTGGGTTTGAGTGTGTGTGTGTGTGTGTGTGTGTGTTGACTTTATTGTTTTATATTTTGGGTAAACTACACTAGATGTCCAAAAGTATGTGCACCCCTGACATTCAAACTCGCATGTTCTTCTGCTCTAAACAGTTACTACAAAGTTGAAAGCACACAATTGTTTCAAATGTCTTTGTACATTGTGACATTACACTTTGCCTTCTCTACAACTCAGTGACTCAACCCCTGTTCAAGCATGACAATGCCGTTGTGCACCAAGCATCTGTGATGCTCCATGGAGACGTGGGGTAAAGGTTGAGAAAGTGGAAGAACTCAAGTGTCCTCAGAGGTTCTAAAATCCTACCAGAAGTCTGAAGGTAATTATACGAGCAAAATAGGGGTTAAATCTGTAGGATTTTGGAACTGGCACACGTGGGTGTAAAGGTCTGGTGTCCACATACTTTTGTTCATACAATCAAGCACAGTGAAGAGAAAATGTGCCTGCTAAAACGTATAATTACGCACGCAGACGTTTAATCTGGTCTGAGCGCAGAACTGACGTCCCCACAGCAACAGACCAAATCATGCCAAGTCTGGCTGCACTTCCTTTGACCATATATGGATCCTCGGCGACCTGGTACGAGTAGGACGAGACAAAGCTGCCTCGGTGAATGAAGCGTTTTTCATCGAATAAAGGCAAATTAACGCGTTTGCTTCGCTGAGAGTCTGGTCTCTGGTCTCTTTCCACCTCCCATCCCATTTCCCCCCCATCATCTTAAAGCAGCGTCGCCAGCTAGAGGCGCACATTTCCCGTTTTCCGTGCGCGTAGAAAAGTGCGAAGCGCGCACACCAACACCACACAGCACTGCATGAGCCGCGCACAGGTGAGCGCCTTTTCCCTCATTACGCATCTAACAGCAGATACTCTCAGCTCATTCATTCCGACTCAGGTCAGCTCGAAAGAGAAGTTTGAGTCGTGTGTTTTTGTTACTCTTGATGCATTCAGCTATATAGTGACAGATTGTTCAAACAATTCAGATCTTTCTCCCTTTACACTGTTTGCAGCTGCGTCTTACTCCGAATCGCGTCTTGTTTCTCTCTGCCTTACTCTACGTCGTGTCTGTTACACATCTTTAGATAGATCTGTAGTGTTCTGTTGTTGTGGTTAGCACTGGATTTTCATTTCCATTGCATCACCTGTAGTTCCAGCAGATGTTCAGTGCCCGAGGAGAGCTGACCAAGGGCGAGGTTTAGTTCATCTCTGTTACGCAAATGATGCCGACTTCTTTCTAACAGGAGTCTAACAAAGGTTTACACTAAGAACGTGTTTTTTTTATTTATAGTTATTGTTAATATTCATGTATTCATATTATGCAAGCTTGTCTCAACGTTTGGTCTTGATGTTGTAGGGGGGAAAAAACGAATTACGCAGCAGAGATGATGACCAGCAGAAAAGAAAATATTAGTCGTTAACCTGTTGCTGTGTTTTGCGCAATTAAAAGTACACAAATAAAAAAAAAATCAAATAAAACCCACTGAATGTCAGGACTTCAGCGTCAAGTGAGTGACAGATTAAAAACAGAAAAGAGGTTCAGCATTGAAATATATGGATACAAAATATTTCGGTTTCTGCTTCATATCAGAAAATGAAAGTAGCAAAACTACAAAAAAACTTAAATGAAGATAAAAAACACGTTTTCCCTCAATTTTTTAAAGTTAAATTAATATGGTTTTCTCTCCAGATTTTTCCCTTATTTATTTATTTATTTATTTATTTATTTATTTATTTATTTATTTATTTATTTATTTATTTATTTTATGTACAATGTTTTAAAGAAAATCTTTTATTTATTTCTATATTTTCCACCCAAAATGTCAAAACTGTCAAAGGCTTTCTTCTAGACAAATATCTGAAACTGAAGTTGTTAAGAAATCATTGACATTGTTGAACAACACAACAGTTTTGAGCTAAAGGTTTGTGTCTAACATTAAGCCCACAGTCAGTTCCAGACTACTTTCAGGACAAGGTTGTGTAATGATCTTCTAAAAAAAAATGAGCATATATATATATATATATATATATATATATATATATATATATATATATATTTTTTTTTTTTTCTAGAAACGCCATTGCTCTATATTTACCTTGAACTTTTTCCCTATGTTGCATTATAAGGCTGCATACAGTACATGAATAAAAATCTTTTACCAGCATCTTTTACCATCATAACAAATGACACAAACAAAACGATTCGGTATAAAACGAGACGGATTAATTGTTGACCTGCACAAAGTAAGGTAATGTATATAAAAGACATACTGTACAAGCACAGTGATATCAATATATTATTCATCTCTATCATAATCAATCAAAACCATAACAAAATAATATATAATATAATCCATATATTCTTTATTCTTAACCATAACAAAAAGTCTCAGGGTTCTAAAAGTACTATACATAAAGTGTCATCATTTCTGTTAGAAACTTCTACGTCCAAAAAACTATCTGGTGTTTTTTTTTTCAGTGGAACATCGACAGGGTCTTGAATTCTGCTTAGACTTGGTTACCTTTGCCAGAAGGTTATGTCTAGAAAAAAACAAACAAACCATATTTTCAAGACAACACATTTAGACACACGTTTGTGGGCAGAGTGATGAATAAACATTAATGCACTAATGTTAAAAATGTTTTCTTTTTTTTTAATTCTTGAGTTTTTTTAGTTTTCAGACAGAACTATTATTCAGTACTTTTATTCTAATACAGAACTTCAGTGTTATTACTAAATGACAGAAATTCAGCATATTCATTGTAGATGTGCAATTGTTAAAAAAAAAAGAGCTTCACTTGAGAAAAGAAATGATGCAAAAACGATACAGCACGAAAGAAGCATTAGCTTATTTACATGATGGTCTGCTGATAATCCTGGATGCTAATTGTTATGGTAATTTATAGCAAATGCATTAATGAACTTCGTCTCATAAGACTGATTTTTTAAACAAACCAAACCTCTAAGATAAAAGCTACTTTATAGACTATTAATGCTGTGAGAAAAATAGTGTGAACACAACTTGTTCCTCAAAATGATTTGTTGGGGAAAAAATACACAGTGGAAATGGATACCGGATTACAGTCTGTTAGAGAAGGGGAGTTAGAGAACGTAAAGAAGGGTTTGTTTCCAAGCCAACCATATTTCCACATGCGCCAACCCTACATAAGACTCAGAATCTCTAGCCTTCCATGTTAACTAGCTCAACAAACATACAGTAAGTTACCATCACTGTGATGCTACGATATAATTTTACAACATTTCCTTCAGGCTTCAGGAAAACTCGAATCTCTGAAACTTTAACTCTTTTGAAAGGTCCCAAGATGCCAATTTCATGGTGAGACTGACAGGTTTAACGAATAAATCATATAAAATGTTGTCAGGCGTCGGTGAGATTCGTGATACGTGTCGACTGAAGTGTCAGGATTGTTTTTTTTTTTGTTTTTTTTTTTAATTCTGTGTGGAAGGATGTTCAGGAGCCAGATTCCCACAGGACCCAGTTTCAGTGGTGAGTTACAGCAATCCACATGGGGAGTATGTGGGAGAATATTTAGTAGAGAGGTGAACTGTGTCTGCACGGCTGAATAAAAGTGAGTGGGTGACAGTCTGAAATGCTTCAGACTCTTATTCTGTCTGAAACTCTACTGCAAATTGAAAGCTGGGTAGATCCCTCAGACCTTGCTCTGACATCTTAGATGTACGCTTGGCTTACTGTGAGATTCGTCAGAAACACTAAACAGATTCGAACAGATAAAAGTGCTCACCGTTCTCTTTGTGGGTTCTCGAGTACGGAATATACTTTACAGTACACGCTTTTTATTACCCGTTTTCATCATTGACTAAAACTACAAGAACAAAAGCTGTGATTCTATCATTTAGGAATCACATTTGATTTGTGTTTCATACAATACTCCGGTATGTCTTCAACCGATGGCTTCTACTGGTTCTCATTGGATGATGCTCCAGAAACCCTCTGTATTTCCTCTGGTGAAATCTTCTCTTGATTGTAGACTTGACTTGACACGGATGAATCGACCTCCTGGAGGATCTTCCTGATCTGGTTAACTGTTGTGTAAGGATTTTTCTTCTCCAGAGAGACAATTCACTGTCATCCTCTACACTTGTTTTCTGTTTGTCTTCATGGTCTTTTGGTGTTTCCTGAGCTCATCGGTACGTTCTTTCTTTTTAAGAACGCACCAAACCTAACGGTCTCTCTGATGGGTTTGCTGATTTTTTTCAGCATAATGATGGTTTGCTTCACTGACTGTCACTGGAATCTTTGAGAGTTAACAAACAGATTCCACCCTTGAAATCAACCCTGGACATTTTAACTGCTTAATTGTAAGTGAAATAATGAGGCAAGGACACACAATGGAACAGCTGAGCAGAAGTGATACTACAAGCTTACAGTAGCTACGTATTTCATTAGCATGGCAGTAGCTCAGCTTCATTAATGTATTGATATCAATAGCATTAGGCAGACACCCTTGTCCTTAAGGGGCTTGATCAGAGCCCCAACATTGGCAGCTTGGTGGAACTTCGCAACCTTCCAACACCTTAACCATGAGGCTACCACACCTCTTCCTTATAGCTTTTAATGTAATGTAATTTAATGCTAATTTTCATGTTTTGTCGCTCTACTCGGTAACCCATTTTTTTACCTAACCAGTTTAATGTTATATTACCCAATCAAAGAAAGCACAATATACAAAATAGTGGCTCAACTGGTTAAGGCTCTGGGTTGTTGATTAGAGGATCAGGGTTCAAGGCCCAGCACAGCCAAGCTGCCACTGCCGGGCCCTTGAGCAAGGCCCTTAACCCTCCCTGCTCCAGGGGCGCTCTATCATAGCTGCCCCTGCACTCTGACCCCAACGTCCTCAGTTAGGGTATGTGAAGAAAAGAATTCCATTGTGCTGTAATGTATATGTGGTGATAATAAAGGCTTCTATGCCCCTGTTCTTCTATAACTACTGCATCCAATCAGAACCGAGTTCAGTAATTAGTGTCAGACTTACAGAATCACAACATTTGTTATGTCCTCAGGATTAACACTACGTGTCTAGAGGATGCATTCAACTGGTGGTAAAAACAACACCATCCAACATCCATGACCGCATTTATCAACATTTATACAAGATTTAATAGAACCGTAAATAAAAATCTGTTGTTGTATTCATTGTTTACCTGATGAAGTGTTTTCTGTTGAATTAATGCTAGTTATTTACATCAGCTAGATATTTACAGAAATGTGAACCAAAGTGCAATTTCAAAGCAGTTTCCCCAGTAACTGAACTCCTATTTTACTGCCATTATATAAAATAGCACTTTTATCAGAGAACGATGCTCACTACAGGGGGTCTGATCTGATGTGCAGAGGATTAGTGGTTAGTATGTTTGACTCATACTTTCAGGGTTGGTGGTTCGAATCCTGCCCCCCTTCCTGTTTGTGGAGTTTGTAGGTTCTACCCATGGTTCAAGGGGTTCCTGCTCCAGCCCAAACATGTTCTGTTGACTGATAGACATCACTAAATTGTCTGGAGTGTGCAGGTGAATGTGTGATTGTGCCTTGTGACGAGTTAGCGACCCGTCCAGTGTGACTTGTACCTTATGCCTCGAGTCCGCTGAGATAGACTCCAGGTTCCCTTCGACCCTGTGCAGTATAAATGGATGGTGTCTGACCACGTCTGAATTCTATGACACTTCATTCAAGCTTTCAGAATATTAAGTTTCCCTTTGAAAGCTACATTAAAGACCAGTCATTGTGCGCTCGAGTCTCTTTCAGAACATCTCCTGCTGCTATCTCTCCTCAGCTGCGAGCAAGAAACACTGAAATAGCCACTTCCTCTGTCTGTCAATTTGTATCCAAATCAATTACAATCTGCTCTCGAAAAGATGAGCGTCAAATGCCATTCTAATTTGTTACACAACAACGGCGTGTCAGAGTGGCCTTCATCATTCTCTTCCTCACAACTGTAAAGCTCAATCTTAACAGTTACTACCGCTATTCTTACTTTCTGTCGTCTAACACTTAGGCTGACAGTTCTAGCGCCGTAGATCGATCTCCATTGCAAAGTGCGAGCGCTATCATGGCTTCATGACGTTAGGCTCGATGGTGGTCTGAGATAGTCTCTTAGGAAATGGCCAGCGAGGATTTAACAGAGCACCAAATCCCAAATGCTCTTGTGGAACTCTTGTCACAGCCCTGGGGATTATAGTCTTTATCTGCTTATTGATCTTAATGATAAGTGCTGTGTTCTGTCTCGCCTGCGCTACAACATGCCTCACAGAGTCTCCTAGACTGCGTTTTATACCAAACTTGCAACATTTATTTCCAGATTCCAGATCAGCAGCAGCATAGAATCCAAATCTAATAGTGAGAGACACAATATCCATTACCCAAAGCTTTCCCTGGTCATCTGAGAAATGCATGCTATTGGCTATGTTTATTAAGTGCCACTTAGGTTTCAAAACAGATGGTGGCACTGACTCATTCCTGCACACAATGGTGTCATCACGGGGAGAGAAAACACAGTCCGGTCAAAGTGTGTCGAGCACTTGTAAGAGCTTTCTTATGGTCTGATTACAGTCTTGGGTTTTCAAGACTAGATTTGATTAGGTTACCAGATGAGTGAGTGGCTTGAAGGTTAAAATGTTTGCATGTACCGTTTGGGTTAAGGCTTTAGCTAAATCACCGCCCCGCCGCTGACCTTTTTGTGTCACTGTTTAGAGGCTCAGAATTAAAATGTGACATTTGGGCTGTTTTCCAAATTCTGGAAGCACTGGCTTGACTTCAGCCTGGCTGTTTATCCTGACAGCCTTAAGACGCTGAGAGGAGAATTGGCATTCATAACAATCACAGGCCTCGCTGTTATAAATAATTGGTGGAAATTATATGCCTGTGGAATCAGGTTGTAGAGAACTGCACAAATACAGCAGCAACACAGGAACATCCTGGAAGCGAAAAGAAGACCAGAAAACCCGCTTTAGGTCTCCTGGTTTAAATCTCCACCATTGCACCATTGCATTGTGTGATATGCATGAGAAGCTTTGTGTGATTTTTTTTTTAACCACAATGTGCCAGGATTATAGACAGCTCGCTGGGTTTTTTTTTTGTCAGCACGTCGATCTGCATCTTCAAAAACAAACGGCAAATCAAAAAGTCTCTTTGTTTAAAAGGTTTCCTAGTTTAGATGTCACATCATGTCAGGACGAATTCACTTCAGACTGTAAACATGCAAGACTGAAGAAATCTACGCCGCTGACTCCAGCTTGTCAGCCCAATGAAGGGATTATATAGGAGGCTTGGCTGATTTCATGTGACAGAGACCAGTAGGTTAATCCGTATGAATGATCAACATGGCAGGGGGTGGTGGGTTTTCAGATCTGAATGACTGCTTCTATCTTGCCAATTCATGCCACATATCCTTTTGAGTATTGTGAAAGATGAATTGTATGCAAAAAAAAAAAAAAGCTGGCTTGCTTGTTTGATAAGGGAAATTCTTTTCGTAAATTCTTCCAGGCTTTAAAAAGACAAATTGTGAATACCAGTCAGTATCAGCTGGTTCTCCTTTTTTCCGGCTTAACTAGCTTGAAAATACTGATATAATAGCACAAGTCTGTTCTTTGTGGATTCCTGTGTACCTGCGTCTGGCTCAGCCGTTACCATAGAGACCCCACCATCCCTAGCAGATGAAGCTGGGGCTGCCTGGCTGTCTCTCATAGACGATACTCTGTTAAGCAACATTGTCATCCGCATGGGCCAGGAGTGTATGCGTGCACACGTGCAAAGGCTGTCGACGGCACTGTTTGTGCTTTCGATTTGTGCCAGTGCTTCCCTGGCAGTTGGTGCCATGTGTTGGGTGGCACGGCAGCTTTCATGGGGGCTGACGGCTGAGACAGAGTGACACCCGGTCTGGACTGGGCGAGGTCTAATTGAAACCGGTTTACCTCGGAGGCAGCTGCTTACAGTTCCTTCACTGATTACCATTGGTAACAGCTATGATCTCAAAACTACATGCTCCAAATAGGTTTCTCATACACTGCCTGCCTTGTTTTTATCCCTCTTTCTCTATCGTTCTTTTTTTTTGAGAGAGAGAAAAAAGAGCAAAGAGCTATTAGGTGAGAGGAAACTGTGCAGCTCACTCCTGGGAACCTGACCTTTCTTAATGCACGTCCGGTTCTATTAGTGCGGAGTGGAGGGCTGTCGCCTTTGGACTTTTTCTCGCTGGGTTAATGGCGTTGAGGCTGGAGCTTAAACATTTAACTGCTGATACTGATCTGGAATAAACGCTTGTGTTGGGATTTTAGGGCTTTAAAAAAGTGTAAATGACAGATGCCAACCTGTTAGAATGTACGTATACTGTACATATGAGAACACAGAACGAACCCCTGGATAAATAACAGCATTTTTGAGATTTGACCAGAATGAGCAAATAAAAAAGATGACCAGACTTCCTGTTGGTCATGAGGATCATGTGGGAAATGTCATGCCTGGGCAACAGCTTAAAGATGAACTTGATTATGGAAAAACCTCCTTGAGTAGAGCTAGAGATATTTGGGGATGATATACAACCCAAGCGTGAACTTTATCAGGAATAGATTCTGCTGTGTGCTAAATATTATTTAAACTTATTGCTGTGTGTTTGTAGATTCATGCTGTGTATCTGCTGTTCTACCTCCAGCAATCACACCTTGTCCAAAGTCACAGAGATCTGCTGTAAATCTCTCTGGATGCTCAAAACACTGCAGCTCTATCAGAAATAAGATGCTTGAAGTATCAGGAGACAAAGAACCAGGGTCTAGTCAAAGAGTTATACAAAAAAGCCTCAGCACCGCATCGTCTAGATATAAGATGAAAACAGTCGACTGTATTCTGAGGTCTACGTGCAAAGGGCACACACAAGACCTTATAGATAATGCTCAAGGCTGAATAAGAGAAAAACATGAACAATTGCAAAAACATCACGAGCAATATCAAAAGATGAGGAAGCACACGTTAAATCTTTCCCTGTGTGATGATACACTGGGGCTAAACTCAGTGCCCTGCAACCTTCTTCTCATTTGCATATCCGCAGCATCGACAACCCTGATCGGATAAATCCAGCGTGCGGCCGCTTTAAATAACGCCACGTCTCACGCTTTCACATCAGTGAGGAAAAAAGTTCAGGTCTGTGGCTCTGCACCTGAGCAGGTTTTGTTATCTTTCACAACTTTCTCTTCTTTTTTGTTCTTCTGAAGTTTGTCGTCTAGTCGACCAGACGTCCGGCGACATCTCTGTAACTTCCTCTAATTTCTCAGCATGACGTATTTCCCCCTCACTACGGCGTGCACTTCCGTGATGTTCAGCGTTTTGTCTCCTGACTCTATCTACAGAGCCGTTTTTGTTCAGTGTCTCTACGTCCTGCTTTTCACCTGATATGTGGCACAGAGACATTGTTCACTTTCTCATTGGGTTTCTGTTGTTAAGTGTCGAGTCGTAACATTGGAACAGCACGTCGTTTTACACTGAACACGTTTAGCACCGCAATGTGGACTTAACACTGTAAAGGCTTCAGAGCAGGGTTTCATAACCCCGAGGAAACGCATGGAAAACCTTCCTCTAGCCAGGGTTATGTGCGTTGTTTAGAGCCACACTAACCTGAGGTTAAGGGCGGGGTTTGGAGCCACAATAACCCTGGGTTAAGGGCTGGGATTAGAGCCAACAATAATCTGGGGTGAAGGGCAGGGTTTAGAGCCACAATAATCTGGGGTTAAGGGTGGGGTTTTGAGCCACAATAACCTGGGGTTAAGGGTGGGGTTTAGAGCCACAGTAATCTGGGGTTAAGGGCGGGGTTTAGAGCCACAATAATCTGGGGTTAAGGGCGGAGTTTAGAGCCACAGTAATCTGGGGTTAAGGGTGGGGTTTAGAGCCACAGTAATCTGGGGTTAAGGGTGGAGTTTAGAGCCACAATAATCCAGGGTTAAGGGCAGGGATTAGATCCACAATAACCCAGGGTTAAGGGTGGGGATTAGAGTCACAATAATCTGGGGTTAAGGGTGGGGATTAGATCACCAATAACCCAGGGTTAAGGGTGGGGATTAGAGCCACGATAACCCGGGGTTAAGGGCAGGGTTTAGGGCCACAATAACCCGGGGTTAAGGGCGGGGATTAGAGCCACAATAACCCTGGGTTAAGGGCTGGGATTAGAGCCACAATAACCCTGGGTTAAGGGCTGGGATTAGAGCCACAATAATCTTGGGTTAAGGGCGGGGTTTAGAGCCACAGTAATCTGGGGTTAAGGGCGGGGTTTAGAGCCACAATAATCTGGGGTTAAGGGCGGGGTTTAGAGCCACAATAATCTGGGGTTAAGGGCAGGGTTTAGAACCACAATAATCTGGGGTTAAGGGCGGAGTTTAGAGCCACAATAATCTGGGGTTAAAGGTGGGGTTTAGGGCCACAATAACCTGGGGTTAAGGGTGGGGTTTAGAGCCACAATAACCTGGGGTTAAGGGCGGGGTTTAGGGCCACAATAACCTGGGGTTAAGGGTGGGGTTTAGAGCCACAATAACCTGGGGTTAAGGGCGGGGTTTAGAGCCACAATAACCTGGGGTTAAGGGCGGGGTTTAGAACCACAATAACCTGGGGTTAAGGGTGGGGTTTAGAGCCACAATAACCTGGGGTTAAGGGCGGGGTTTAGGGCCACAATAACCTGGGGTTAAGGGTGGGGTTTAGAGCCACAATAACCTGGGGTTAAGGGCGGGGTTTAGGGCCACAATAACCTGGGGTTAAGGGCGGGGTTTAGGGCCACAATAACCTGGGGTTAAGGGCGGGGTTTAGGGCCACAATAACCTGGGGTTAAGGGCGGTGTCATAAGTAAGAAAAAAGCCCTTTGTATAAATGACTAAAATGAATCATTAAGGTAAGTTTAAACTTTCTTTGCTCATTCGACAGTCTATAACTGTTGTCCAGGTGATTATTCATCTACATCCCCAATATAGACAGTTCTACTGTATCTTCTATCCATGTAACATGCATAAAACAGTAATGTCTTAAATTAATGATTAACTCATGTATATTTCATCATGCAATCACAAAAAAAGCAGAAGAAAATAAATGAATAAATAAATAAAGGGTGTTTGATGAGAACAGTAGCTGAAGCTCTTCACCTGCATCCACATGAAAACACCCCAAACACCTCATTTATTCCCTTTCTTTTCAGCGTAAAAGCAGCAGAATCGAGTCTAAATGCTCTCCGAATGATCGTGGTCTTTTGTGCTATCACTTCACTTTTATGCTCTTTCTCAGTCTTCATGTAGATGATGAAGCGTGAGTAGGCTTCAGAGCTCCTCCCCGTAACCTTTCGAGGTTTAACAGAAGAGAACGCTGACTGTCAGCTTTGTGAAAGGGCTGTTTGTGGGTCTATTAGAGACTTCACGGTTTATCAAAACCCTTCGCATTCGAATAGTCATCTTCGTCTTTTCTCAGTTTCTTTGAAGCATTTGTTTTATTGCTCTTTTTTGTTTCCTTGCTTCTATGTGTAACTAAACTCCATCTTTCCTCGCCACTGGGGTGGTACCATCAAAGGTACAACATTTGCATATTTAGTGAGTATTTCAGCGTGTGCACTCTCATACACTCTCACGTCCTGTTAATGCAGTCCATCAGGGTAGATAAGATAAGAAGGGTACAGTTTAATTTTTTTTTCTAAGAATGCCAGTTCACAGATACACAGGAATGACATGAGCATACCCAAGTGAACTCGCACTCCGTCTCTTCACATCGGAACGGTTAGTCAGAAATCTGCACTCATAATGGAGGTGGTGTGTAATTGCTGCCTTTTGATCTTACACTGCCGATCACTCGCTGTGGCACAGACAAATGTGCCTGGCACACACACGTCAATTAACACCACACAGGATCTCTCGGAGCTGCGTGCAGAGCGCATGCAGGACTGGATGCAGGCTGTGATTACAGTAATTATTCATTATACTCTCTGCATGCGCAGCCAAAGGTTGGTCAGCGAGGTGGACGCGGGGTTAATTGCTTTTGTTTCCTTCCAATTTGGAGAAAGAAATGAAAGAGATTCTGCTCATATTGCTCACTCGTGTCTCTGTCACAGGTGTCGGACGAACCATGTCTACGCTGCTGGATCTGAAGAGCAGTGTGATGAGGCAGGTGCAGAGGAGCCAGTCCCTCAGGAGCAGAAGAGAGCCTCCACCTGCCGGCGCCAGCCCGCAGACCCTCCCACACAAAGCAGAGCGCGTCGCCTTCGGGTGAGTCTACAACACACACACACACACACACACACACACACACACACACACACACACACACACACACACACACACACACACACACACACACACACACACACACACAGACACACACACACACACACACACACACACACACACACAGACACACACACACACAGACACACACACACACACACACACACACACACACACACACTCACACACACACAACCACACTCTCTCACACACACACACATATACACACACACACACACACACACACTCACACACACACACACACACACACACACACACACACACACACACACACACACACACTCACACACACACAGACACACACACACACACACACACACACACACACACACACACACACACACACACACACACACACACACACACACACACACACACAGACACACACACTCACTCACACACACACACACACACACACACACACACACACACACACACACACACACACACACACACACACACGTGTACAAATACATTCCAACAGTTCCCCCAAAAGCATAGTGTTGTCCATAGCCAGGGTTTGTGTTGATGTATTTACTTTCTCCCACCTATCAAAACAGATGGCAGGATGACTGTCAGCGAGCCGGCCAGTGAATCACAGACCTCACAGACGCCCACTGGGCCTCTACTCTATTCATGTTCTGGAAGTGACTCAATTTCGACACCTCGTTATTGCACATTTCAAATTAACTGGTGTTTTGAATACCGCACTGTGACGGGCGTTTGTGAGGATTAAGTAACAATCACTTTTGCAGCTCATTAAAGGAGAAGTTAAGAGAGCGAGCAACATTTAATCTTTCATCTTCTGATCATTTCTAGACAGCACAGATGGAGGAAAAGTAAATGTGCTTCGGAGGGAACGTCGTGACATGTCGGGGGTCACGTGGGGGGAGCTGAACCGGGTTTAAGACCGCAGCTGATTTTCTCTCTCTTAACAGAGACATGTTGCTTTTCAAAACAACCTGATTGTTCTGTAAGAGTGAAGACATCAGGACCACGTCCTGTACACCATTACAAGCTTGTCATGCTTTTTTTTCTTTCGCTCAAACAGACATCTTGATTAGACTAAATCGGGATCTGGGGGAGATTAAATGAGGACTGCTTATGTTTGTCCAAGAGTCATTTCAGCAAATGAGAACAATTTGTTGAGCAAACACAGGTGGAGTGAAGCAAGATCTTTTTTTTTATTTATTCTTTTTATTTTTTTTTCCTCTACCAGCCACTCAGTCTCAGTCTTCCTTGATTTATTTCATTCTGATCTCAGTACTGAAAGTAAAGGGAAATTAACCTTGAGGTTTCTATAGCAACCAAGAATGTGTTTTTATTCTGTTTATTGCAGGTGCTCCTAAAAATAAGAGATTTGCCTGCTATCTGTCTAAAGGGGGGAATTAAAAGCCTCCTACAAATAATTAGTATTTATAATGTATATTTTCATTCACCTTGACAGATAATGTGAGGTAATTGTTTGCTTCTGTCTGTTTGGTTGGCATGACTGCTGTTACATTATATTTGTGTACATGCTTTTTCACTGGTCCTCTTTAATAACACACACGATTTTCTGCAAGGAAGTTTTTATTTGAGTGATCGTTAGTTCTCCTTGCTGGACTCCGTCATTCTTACTTTGATTCGTTCGAAGTGATAAGCTATACCAGAGTCTAGGGCATTAAGATGCAGGTGACGTACTGTAGCTGCCTTCATTACACTTTCAGGAAGCCGCTTGTATCCTTCATTAGTGCCAGAGAAAACACACGTCCTGACCCAGATGCTTGCATGTCAACATTGAGCAATTAATGTAAATTGTGGAAGACCCCGAGCTGAGCCGAGAGAAGGTCCACAGCCCGGGCAGCTTGGCATGTTGGAATGATTATATAGAGATGTTTCTCAGTGGCAGAAAGAAGAGCGGCTGTAACATAAACACTATGGGAGATTCATTAGCTCTCTTTTTTCAAGGTTTTCTCCTGTCAAAGTTTTGCTTTGATCATAAGAAGCTGGTTCTATTTATTTTGAGATGCTAAATTGCTCACCTACAGAACCTGACTGGGCAATTTTGTGTGTGTGTGTGTGTGTGTGTGTGTGTGTGTGTGTGTGTGTGTGTGTGTGTGTGTGTGGTGTAGTGAGTGTGTGTGTGAGAGAGTGTGTATTTGTGGTGGGGGTGTATGTGTAGTGAGTGTGTGGCGTGTGTGTTTGTTTAGTAAGTGTGTGTGGGGGTGTATGTGTAGTGAGTGTGTGGTGGTGGTGTGTGTGTATTGAGTGTGTGTGGTGGGGGTGTGTGTAGTGAGTGTGTGTGTGTGTGTGGTGGGTGTGTGTGTAGTGAGTGTGCTTGAGTTGTGTATGGTGTGTGTGTCTGTAGTGAGTGTGTTTGGGAGGTGTGTGTAGTGTGTGTATGGTGTGTGTGTCTGTAGTGAGTGTGTTTGAGGTGTGTGTATGGGGTGTATGTCTGTAGTGAGAGTCTTTGGGGTGTGTGTGTGTGTGTGTGTGTGTGTGTATGGGGTGTATGTCTGTAGTGAATTTGTTTGGGGTGTGTGTATGTAGTGAGTGTGTTTGGGGTGTGTGTATGTAGTGAGTGTGTTTGGGGTGTGTGTATGTAGTGAGTGTGTTTGGGGTGTGTATGTAGTGAGTGTGTTTGGGGTGTGTGTATGTAGTGAGTGTGTTTGGGGTGTGTGTATGTAGTGAGTGTGTTTGGGTTGTGTGTATGTAGTGAGTGTGTTTGGGGTGTGTGTGTGTGTGTGTGTGTGTGTGTATGGGGTGTGTGTATGTAGTGAGTGTGTTTGGGGTGTGTGTATGTAGTGAGTGTGTTTGGGGTGTGTGTATGTAGTGAGTGTGTTTGGGGTGTGTGTGTGTGTGTGTGTGTGTATGGGGTGTTTGTATTTAGTGAGTGTGTTTGGTGTGTGTGAATGTAGTGAGTGTGTTTGGGGTGTGTGTGTGTGTGTGTGTGTGTGTGTGTGTGTGTGTATGGGGTGTTTGTATTTAGTGAGTGTGTTTGGTGTGTGTGAATGTAGTGAGTGTGTTTGGGGTGTGTGTATGTAGTGAGTGTGTTTGGGGTGTGTGTATGTAGTGAGTGTGTTTGGGGTGTGTGTATGTAGTGAGTGTGTTTGGGGTGTGTGTATGTAGTGAGTGTGTTTGGGGTGTGTGTATGTAGTGAGTGTGTTTGGGGTGTGTGTATGTAGTGAGTGTGTTTGGGGTGTGTGTATGTAGTGAGTGTGTTTGGGGTGTGTGTATGTAGTGAGTGTATTTGGGGTGTGTGTTGTAGTGAGTGTGTTTGGGGTGTGTGTTGTGTGGTGTGTTTGGGGTGTGTGTATGTGTGAGTGTATTTGGGGTGTGTGTTGTAGTGAGTGTGTTTGGTGTGTGTGTGTAGTGGTGTGTTTGGGGTGTGTGTCTGTAGTGAGTGTGTTTGGGGTGTGTGTATGTAGTGAGTGTATTTGGGGTGTGTGTATGTAGTGAGTGTGTTTGGGGTGTGTGTATGTAGTGAGTGTGTTTGGGGTGTGTGTATGTAGTGAGTGTATTTGGGGTGTGTGTATGTAGTGAGTGTGTTTGGTGTGTGTGAATGTAGTGAGTGTGTTTGGGGTGTGTGTATGTAGTGAGTGTGTTTGGGGTGTGTGTATGTAGTGAGTGTGTTTGGGGTGTGTGTATGTAGTGAGTGTGTTTGGGGTGTGTGTATGTAGTGAGTGTGTTTGGGGTGTGTGTATGTAGTGAGTGTGTTTGGGGTGTGTGTATGTAGTGAGTGTGTATACAAAGTATAGATAAGATAGAGGTGTTATCAGAGAAGTCCAGAATAAGAAGCTCCTCCTCCTTTTTTGGGGTCGGCCCTGAAACAGCAGAACCAGAGAGAAGAGTCTATAGTTCAGATGGCCGAAGCCCTTCACCATCTTCCTCACCTTGGTCCATGATGATGATGATGCTGCTGCTGCTGATAATCCCATGAATTGTCCCTCAGTCCTGGGGATCTCTGTTCCCCGCTTTATCCACCTTATTTCACTCCTGTAGGGTTCATAATTAATCAGCTTACATTAGAGTGCAAACCAAATGAAAGCCCCAGGACTGGTTGGTTCCTTGTCAACCCCCCCCCTCCTTCCCCTCAACCCCCTGTAATCAGTTCCTGTGTGTTTAATTGCAGTTTATCTAAATAGCACTTAACAACATTTGGTCACTAAAATAGCAAGCCATCTTTCTGATGTACTGCTTGCTTGAGGAATTGGGACAGTCATTTTAACTCTCTGGAACAAAACTAATTTCCACACAGTGTTCATTATTCAATAGAATAAATACACAACTTTATGCTTTATGTAAGGACTGAGCCATGGGGTTCTGATACTGTACATACCAACATTATTATTATTATTATTATTATTATTATTATTATTATTATTATTATTATTTTTATTGTTGTTATTATTATTATTATTATTGTTGTTGTTGTTGTTGTCATTCTTTAGAAGTCAGATAACAGGAATAGCCTCAGGAAAGTCAGCTCTTCGGTCTGTGATGGAATGCCAGTGAAGGGAAAGGTCAGCATTTTTAGGATTTTAAGCCTCCCTGGCTCTGCGAATGGAGGAAGATCGGATCAAACCCGGTCTTAGAAATCATTTAAATCACAGACGGCGTGCAGTAAAGCCATACAGGATCCAGAGGAAATGAATTCCATCTAAATTTTATTTCCTGTTGTGTGGGCAAGCATTACTTTTAATTTTCTGTAATAACCCACAGAAATCATTTTCTCCAAATGCTGGTTATTGCACACTTAACATTTAATATCAGAAGGTACACTCATAAGTGAAAATATCAATTTGTACACTCCATCTGAAGCCCAGCCCAGCCCAGCCCACAGTTTCACTGAGAGAGAGTGTGTGTGTGTACGTGTATGTGTGTGTGTGTGTGTGAGTGTGAGTGTGAGACAGAGAGAGAGGTCACACATCTACATGCTGGCTTATATAAATGATCACCTACCTTACATATTTACACTCTACACATTCACTCTCTCATATGTCTACTGAATAATCAAAATAAATAAATCAAAACACATAATAAGAATGAATTGGCTTTATGGGGAGAGTCTGTTACCTAGCAACATGAATGGGGCTGCTTTCGAAAGTCTGTATGTGTGCGCATGTGTTGGTCACTTGTGTGACTTGGGGCTTACAGAAAAGCACCAACAGTCCATGTGGTCCAAGTACGATGGTATGATGAGGAGAAATAAATGTTCAGATGCTTATTATTATTATTATTATTATTATTATTATTATTATTATTATTATTATTATTATTATTATTATTATTATTATTATTATATGTATCTCCAGTGCATATATCCATGTAGGACTTACACAAATAATATTTTTCTTGCTTTTGTGCTTAGAAATGTGAACAAAAAAACGTTAATGCATGTAATGAACTGAAAGTATTTAGACAAGGTTTAAATGCTGGTCTTATTATAAATGATGTTGCCGTTGATTAGGAAGATTTCATACTAGAAGAAGCAGGTGATGAAAACGTAAAAAGATTAAATACAAAGCACAAAATAAAAGAACTTGGCAATGTTCATTCTTAAAGAAAGAAGAGATCGCACACGATCATATGATCCTAAGAACATCATGGTCATGCTGAAACATGGTGGTGGGAGCATCGTGGTATGGGGCTGTTCTACACAAACAATTAGGAGGAAACATTTATTAGGACATGCTAGAGGAGAATTGAATCTCATCAGCGAAGAAAGTGACAGATGTTCTGTCTGCAAACAGAAACAATACCTCCACTGAATCCCATCAGAAATGTTTGGAGGAGGACGTTGAAATTGCAAGTTCATCAGCAGGACCCTGGAAAAATTCTGCCATGAGGAATGGAGTCAAAAATGACCCTGCAAAAAGCTCATTATTTCTCACTTCTGACATTACCGAGCTGTTTTTTTTTTAAAAAGCGTATGTATATGTTCTTTCCTTTTGCTCATATTTATAGTACAGAATTTGAAGCCATTATGCGTATAAATATGAAGGCGGATCGACGTACTGTATGTAGTAGAAGTTATTACAACAACACACGTGTCAGAATATTTCTTTAGTCTCGCTCGATGTAAGTGACGTAAGACGCAAAACGACAAAAGACAAACCTGGAGTTTGTTCTATTTAATTCAGTTTAAACACTAATATTGAACAGATGCAGAAAAAGAGATATATAAGGAAAATAAATCTTTGTGAAACTTATTACCTGCTCACACAGAGACCCTGACACCAGTGTGAACGAGCAGTCTATTAAAGGTGTGTGCACGTGGAAGATAAAACTGTTAAGCTTGTAGATTAAAAAAAAAAAGACCCCACAGTGCTGGTATTAACTTGTTTAGTACAACATGAATTTATTTTGTGATAGGGTTAGACTTGGCTTGTTCCAAACAGATTGCCAATGTTGTTTAATTCTATATGTTTCTCGATTCAATTCTAACCATGGCTTATTATTCGGTGTCACTCAGACGAGGATGAGTCTGGTTCCTCTCAAGGTTTCTCTTGAGGTTTTCCATTCCATGCCTTAGTCTTGCACATTAGAAATAAATTCATTCATTCATTCATCTTCTACCGCTTATACAAACTTCTCGGGTCACGGGGAGCCTGTGCCTATCTCAGGCGTCATCGGGCATCGAGGCAGGATACACCCTGGACGGAGTGCCAACCCATCACAGGGCACACACACACTCTCATTCACTCACTCACACTCACACACTACGGACAATTTTAAAGAGATGCCAATCAACCTACCATGCATGTCTTTGTACCGGTGGAGGAAACCGGAGTACCCGGAGGAAACCCCTGAGGCACGGGGAGAACATGCAAACTCCACACACACAAGGTGGAGGCGGGAATCGAACCCCCGACCCTGGAGGTGTGAGGCGAACGTGCTAACCACTAAGCCACCGTGCGCCCCAGAAATAAATATTAATTTAATTTTAAACTTTCTTATTTTAATTCTATATTTTTATATGTTTTTTAAAACTGCTTTGAGACAAAGTCTACTGCTAAAAACACTATACAAATGAAATTAAACAAATATCCTAAACAGGTTTCTTGCCTGTTGCCTGTATATGAAGACTCAATGGATTTCAGATAAGAACGCTGTACTTCTGCTCTTACACACAGCACAAAATGTCCTTTACATTAAAAGGGCTTATTACGGTAATGTAAGGATTTAATGGGGGGCGTCTGTAGTTCCACTGAAAGGATAAAAACACTTTAATTATACATTATTCTGACTCTGAAAAGAACATAATAGTGGGTTCATCATATGCTGGAAACTTCTCATGTAAAAAAACATCTCTGCAGCGAGGTATTTATACCTCATAGTATACATAAGCCGTATATAGAATTTATTCAGATCTAGTTCTGACCTCGTGTGTAAATTTGCTCAGGTCCTTTTTCTTTCAAAGCTAAGATGATTATTTTATACTTGCTCCTAAATGGATGTGCATGTAATCTAAAATCATTAATCCTTAACAGCAGGGCGCTGCATCTCGGTTACTCCTGGAGAGTTATGAAACTCACAGAGAAATCCTTGTTGGCTGTTTTTTTTTAATCCTGTTGGTTAACCTTGTGCATTATTAAATGATGAAGCTAAAATGATTGGCAGAACCTTCACATGCACATGTGAGCTCATGGGATGCTTCATCTGAAGATCAGCAGAAGAACAAATCGGCATTGTTAAGATCTTTTTTTAAGGTCATTTATTTATTTATTTGTTTGGTTGGTTATTTATTTATTTGTTTGTTTGTTTGTTTGTTTATATTTCCTATAATACAGGTTCAGTGAGGGTTAGTTGCCTGAAGGGACAGTGGAGAAATGGCGTGTATTATAAATGTGAAGGCCAGATTTGAAGGCAAGTCTGCTGATGGTTGATCGATTTATCAGTTCAGACTGCTGTGAACAGACATAAGGACAATCACGCCATCCTCGTCTAAGCAATTATTTATAAAGCACATGTTTTTTTTCTTGTTTTTCTTTCGAGCGGTAATATGAATAAGTAGATTCATAAAACAAAGCCTCATAACCCGACTCCTCTTAATGCTTCTTTCTCTACCTCCCCCTCTCCTTAACAACAGACAGGGAGCGACCTGGAGGATGAAATAAAACCGACCGAGATGACATTAATAAAGCGTATGAGCCTCGTGGACAGTCTATGTAAATAATGAGAAGGAGGGATACAGTAAAAATGAGAGAAATGTTCATTCCTGCACATACACTTGGAGTCAGAAGGGCAAAGTAGATTGGACACTGGGAGGTGGAGGTGGGGGGTGGGGTGTGGTGGTGTAGGTGGTGGGGGTTTATGGGTGCTTGGATGATGAGGTGTATGAGCTCGGGGAGACGGTCTGTGGGGTGGGGGTATTCCCAAGGTTTTCCACCATGCCAACCGATCCTGCCACGAACGTGCTATCATCACCATGACGACGGAGGCTGGGAAATTAGCAAGTGGCAGGGGTCCAGGAGTTCATCCCGCTTCGCAGGAGAAATACATCAGCCCCCTCTCTTGTGGATCGGTGTCTAATAAAATGAGCCGAGTTGGATAGCGCAGTCGTGAGGCAAAAACCTACCTGTGCTCCTTTTTAGAGAGGCAGTGACAGGAATTACAATACGTCAGTCTTTTTGTCTTACCGAAGTGGGTTCTGCAAGATTAGCCTCTGTCAGCTTCAGAACAGAGACGAGGAACGTTTTCGGCTCAGGATACAGGAAAGGGAGAAGACTAGATCATTTAAATGAAGCTGTATGACTGAGAAAGATCTGGAGGTAGGCAGGATGTGTACTGATCCTTGTGGTCAATGCTGAAACACCACAGGGATTGTAGGTACAGAAAAAAGCAATGCTTTACGTAAATCCCCCGGTTCTGTCCTGCCTTATAACTGTACATGATTGACAACTTGTCAGCTCCAAATCAGCTGCATGCAGCATCCTACTAACAATTGCCCGGTGGTACTTCTAAGTGCCTTCCTGCCCTCTTTGTGCATTCTGAAGAGATTTTTCAAATGAGTGTGAGATGCTTTTTTTTTACAAAACAGCCCCATTTACATGTTTGCAGGGTTGCCAAGGGAAATGGGGAGTTCTTTGAGCGAATGAATAAAATTGTCCAGAAGCAAGACAGTCTCTTGGCTTCCGCTCAAGCTGAGGTGAGTATAGGATTCACAGGACACCACACACACCTTTCTCTTCCATCACTCTGAGTCTAACCAGAGCAGGGCAAATCAGTGAAGAGATGCCTCATAGATCTGTAAATAGCACTGTGTGTGGAGGGAGTCAGAAGGCTGGTTATTGAGGCAGGTTTAGCTATAATAGGCTGCTCTTAGTGGCCTTTGTGACACCTACACACGAAGTAAGCGTCTGGTTTAATCTGTTTGATTGAGAGGTTGAAGACGCGTTACTATTCTGTGACTGATCCAGCTGAACTGAAACACAATGTTAACACTATATTAATACATATAAATATTGTGGATTAATTCTTTGGATGAAGGTGATTAATTGGGGACAACAAACAACCTAAAGTATGGACATCTGAACATCAAACCCATATGTGCTTCTCAGAAGATCTAGAAAATCTCTGTACGCTGTAGCTTTACAGTTTCCCTTCACCGGAACTCAGAGACTCGACCCCTGTTCCATCATGACAGTGTCCCCGTACACAAAGCACAGAGCTCCATGAAGACATGAAGGATGTGGTAGCTCAGTGGTCAAGGTGTTGGGCTACTGATCGGAAGGTCATGGGTTCGAACCCCAGGTCCACCAACCACTGCTGGGCTACTGAGCAAGGCTGTCTGCTAAATGCTATAAATGTAAATGTGTGTAAACGTTGTGTCTGACTCAACCCCACTGAACCCCAGACCTCCTCACTCTTACACCATCAGTGTCTGATCTCACTAATGCTCTTGTAGCTGAATGAACACAAATCCACACAGACTCACTCCAACATCTAGTGGAAAGACTTCACAGAAGAGAAGAGAAGAGTGGAGCTGATTATAACAGAAATAAATCTGGACTTCGATATTCAACAAGGACATATGGGTGTGATGGTCAGGGGTGCACAAACTTTTGGCTGCATGATGCATCCTCACTATGTTGATTATAGCAAATGTACCGGTACAATTCATTACATCTAAAGAATGAAAAGTATGATTTGACATATCTGATATATTTTCTAGATAGTTAATGGAACATTTAAAACATTTTCATACAAAATTCTATTTTAGGTTTTATTTTGCTTTTATTCAAGTTGCAGCTGACGGCAAAAGAAAAAATCTCCAATCTGTTTTATGAATGTAGATTTTTATTCAGAATAAAAGAAGGCGCTAGTGTCTAGCTTTGCATGATTAAGCTTGTTTGTTTATCTGCGATCGTATCGTTCTTCCCTTCAGCTATGATAAAGACACGTTTCTTTCCATTAGTCGCCTTGGTTACGTATGTATGTGTGGGCGGAGCTATCGATACAGGGGTGGGACCTGTTAGGGTTAGGGGTGTGTTTGTTTTGGTGATTTTATACAGTATGTCAACATTGACTTTCAAATATCGGAGACCTCACCTTTAATGTACATTTTAAACTTTGTACATGACCCATGTTGAATTTCTCTCAGTTCCTTTACGCTGTTAACTTGGGAAACTGGAAGCTCACGTGTCAGAGCAAATCCTCAGTGAAGTGAATCAGCGCACACGTTGTCCTCTGGCGCTGTGGAGTTCTAAAGGTTTTACACATGCAAAGCTTTAAGAAATCACATCATCAGTTCTTTCTTTCTTTCTTTCTTTCTTTCTTTCTTTCTTTCTTTCTTTCTTTTGTCACACTTTACAAGGAGGAGATTATTGCAGGTCCGCCGCCACCAGAATGTACAGAGCAGCTGCTTGTTCCTGAAAAAAGCACAAGGAATGAAGTGAGTCATGTTTACCTTCTTCTGAAAATGACTCTCTTACACAAAGCACAGTGTTCAGTGTGAAGCCATGCTTTTTCCTGCTTTTGTTCAACCCTTGGATTAATAGAGCACATGATTTTAAACCAAAATAGAAATAACCTTTGATATCAGCAGGATCATCATCGTGGGCATGTGGTAGCCTAGTGGTTATGGTGTTGGGCTACCAATCAGAAGGTTGTTAGTTCGATCCCAGGTCCACCAAGCTGCCGCTGTTGGGCCCCTGAGCAAGGCCCTTAACCCTCAATTGCTCAGTTGTATAAAAAAAATGAGATAATGTAAGTCGCCCTGGATAAAGGCGTCTGCCAGATGCTGTAGATGTACGATTAATTGGTATTAATGCACTTTTAATAACCTACTTCCACTTCCGGTATTATAGCGTTAACTTTAAAGCCTATGGAAATAAATTGAAATAGAAATGTTGTTTTTTTCCAGCTTGATTTATTGTACGAGGAGGCGGTGTACACCATGGTCAATCGGGTCGGAGTGCCGTCACCCGAGTACGTGACTAACGAAGAGGATTTGTTCAGCTACCTGCAGAAGGTAGAGACGTCTTTCGTCTCACAAAAAGAGCTAAAGTGCTAACAATGTTTAGCATGAGAAGGTCACAGCTACGGCTGAATCCTTGATCGTTTTTTTCTCTACACTGATGAACTTGATTGAATGCTAAACTGAAGGTATAGCGTAATAATAATGATAATAATAATAATAATAATAATAATAATAATAATAATAATAATGATAATAATAATAATAATAATAATAATAATAATAATAATAATAATAATAATAATAATAATAATTGCCCGGTGGTACTTCTAAGTGCCTTCCTGCCCTCTTTGTGCATTCTGAAGAGATTTTTCAAATGAGTGTGAGTGTGAGATATATTTATATAAAAAATATATAAGTAAATATCAAATGAGAAAAAAACAGAAATGCAACAAAATATAGAAATATTCAGTGTCAGTAAATATCAAGTATAAATAAACGAAAATATTCCGAAGAGCTTTTTCAAAATTACAGCAAAATTTCCGCTGATTTGGGTCGTGACGTGCCGTTCGATGTCACACTCGTTCAGCCGAATCCCTCTTTAGTGTGTGAATGTGAGTACAGGTCTTATAGAAAGTCATGATGTGTGTGTCTTCACTGCTAGGAGTTTAAACTAAGAATCGTGTGCTTGTGATTTCACCGATTTAATTTATGCAAAAAAAAAAAAAAATCTTTAATTATTGCAAAATTTTGTCCACAATGACAAAACCAGTCAGTGAAATCCTGGAGAGACAAGAAACTGTAGTCAAGTCTGCATTTAGAACTGCACCAGTCTTCTTAAGTACATTGTTGTGCGGTTTTCTACTGTATTTAGAGTTTGTCGCAGGTGTTTCTGCAAATTGTTTTACTTGCTTTTGTGTCTTTATGGAAAATCCACAGCAGCCTGGACGGTGTTTTTATCTTAACAGTGTTATATCGCTGCATATGTGATGTTACTTTACTCAAAAATCACACCACAGTTCAAGGCTTTTTAAAATGCACAAAACTTTTATTCAGTGTGTGTAATTACATGTGTCTTACACACACACACACACACACACACACACACACACACACACACACACACACACACACACACACACACACGGGCTTGGGGTTTATGATTTGGATCAATGCTCTAAGACATGATTAAATATTAAAGCCTCCTCCTGCTGGTCAGTGATGTTCAAGCTGTTATTATCCACTCAGGAGCTGCGATACTGAGCACCAAGTCTTCATCCTCTTCATCGAAAGACTAAACTGACCCAACACAACTGCGCACAACCAACACAAAGAAAGATTTAGATTTCTTTTGTCATGTTTTTATTTTTTTGTTGTGTTTTGATTGTGTTCTTTCAATTCAATTCAATCCAATTCAATTTAATTTATTTGTGTAGTGTTTTAACGATTCACATCATCTCAAAGCAGCTTTACAGAAGTATAGAAACAGAAAAAATCATTAAAGTTTAAAATTGACTTTTTTATCTCTAACATCTGTCCCTATCATCAAACCGGAGGTGTTCTTGCATTTTTAATTGTGCTGTTTTGTTTAAATTTTGCTTTATATTTATTTGTGTTTACATTTTGCTGATGTATTTTTTATTTTTATTTGTGTTTACATTTTGCTGATGTATTTTTTATTTTTATTTGTGTTTACATTTTGCCGATTTATTTTTTATTTTTATTTGTGTTTACATTTTGCTGATGTATTTTTTTATTTTTATTTGTGTTTACATTTTGCTGATGTATTTTTTATTTTTATTTGTGTTTACATTTTGCTGATGTATTTTTTATTTTTATTTGTGTTTACATTTTGCTAATGTATTTTTTTATTTTTATTTGTGTTTACTTTTTGCTGATGTATTTTTTATATTTATTTGTGTTTACATTTTGCTGATGTATTTTTATATTTATTTGTGTTTACATTTTGCTGATGTATTTTTTATATTTATTTGTGTTTACATTTTGCTGATGTTTTTTTTATTTGTGTTTGCATTTTGCTGATGTATTTTTTATTTTATTTGTGTTTACATTTTGCTGATGTATTTTTTATTTTTATTTGTGTTTACATTTTGCTGATGTTTTTTTTATTTGTGTTTGCATTTTGCTGATGTATTTTTTATTTTTATTTGTGTTTGCATTTTGATGATGTATTTTTTATTTTTATTTGTGTTTGCATTTTGATGATGTATTTTTTATTTTTATTTGTGTTTAAATTTTGCTGATGTATTTTTTAATTTTTATTTGTGTTTACATTTTGCCGATGTATTTTTTATTTTTATTTGTCTTTGCATTTTGCTGATGTATTTTTAATTTTTATTTGTGTTTACATTTTGCTGATGTATTTTTTATTTTTATTTGTGTTTGCATTTTGATGATGTATTTTTTATTTTTATTTGTGTTTAAATTTTGCTGATGTATTTTTTAATTTTTATTTGTGTTTACATTTTGCTGATGTATTTTTTATTTTTATTTGTCTTTGCATTTTGCTGATGTATTTTTTATTTTTATTTGTGTTTACATTTTGCTGATGTATTTTTTATTTTTATTTGTGTTTACATTTTGCTGATGTTTTTTTTATTTGTGTTTGCATTTTGCTGATGTATTTTTTATTTTTATTTGTGTTTGCATTTTGCTGATGTATTTTTTAATTTTATTTGTGTTTACATTTTGCTGATGTATTTTTTATTTTTATTTGTGTTTACATTTTGCCGATTTATTTTTTATTTTTATTTGTGTTTACATTTTGCTGATGTATTTTTTTATTTTTATTTGTGTTTACATTTTGCTGATGTATTTTTTATATTTATTTGTGTTTACATTTTGCTGATGTATTTTTTTATTTTTATTTGTGTTTACATTTTGCTGTTGTATTTTTTTTTATTTGTGTTTACATTTTGCCGATTTATTTTTTATTTTTATTTGTGTTTACATTTTGCTGATGTATTTTTTTACTTTTATTTGTGTTTACATTTTGCTGATGTATTTTTTATATTTATTTGTGTTTACATTTTGCTGATGTATTTTTTTATTTTTATTTGTGTTTACATTTTGCTGATGTATTTTTTTATTTTTATTTGTGTTTACATTTTGCTGATGTATTTTTTTATTTTTATTTGTGTTTACATTTTGCTGATGTATTTTTTATATTTATTTGTGTTTACATTTTGCTGATGTATTTTTTTATTTTTATTTGTGTTTACATTTTGCCGATGTATTTTTTAATTTTATTTGTGTTTGCATTTTGCTGATGTATTTTTTATTTTTATTTGTGTTTACATTTTGCTGATGTATTTTTAATTTTTATTTGTGTTTACATTTTGCTTTTGCGTTTTGCACTTGATCAAACTCTAACCTAAAGATTTATGTATGTATTTGTTTCTCCTAACACAGATAAGCCTGATAATCTGATCATTTAATGTCCGAACAGACAGAACAAAGTTAAAGTATTCAGAAATACATTAGTGTAGCAGCCGAAAAATAAAGAAAGTAATAAAACATTTTTTGTTGTTGCCGAATGACAGCTTCTTCTTTATTGCGCTTTGGCGTGAAGCCGACTCTCTGTAGGTCGGTGATTTCCGTCTCTTCTGTAGCTAACAGCATGTTTCCTGTTGACTTTCTCCAGGTGTTTGATATGAGCCAAGAGGAGCATGAAATCATTCTCCAGAGAGTGAAGGAGTCAAAGGTGAGGCTTTCAGTGAAACATTCTTCCGCAGACGTCGTCTCCACCTCCATCTTCTCCGTCTCCTCGACATTCGCACCTGTCTCCAAAGACTGATTGGGATCTTTTTACTTTCCACATCTGGATTTATTTCCTTCTGGCATTTTAACATCACATCATTGTACCTTACAATAATTTTTGTCTTTCACTTTACATCCAAATCAGAATTCTTTCCGTATATACGTTTACACGCAACACACAGTTTAAATGTTGCTACGAAACAGCTTTCATGGGCAGACAAACTGAGCGAGCAGAACTGAGATCCTTCGCTCTGAATCTTAACAAGAACCAATCGGCATCTCTGAGTCTGACTGAGAGCGCGTCTATCGATTCCTTACCTCCTGAAAGGTCGTGGTGGTGTTGCAGAACTGCTTTTTTTTTTTTGGACCATCATTAGATTTTTTTGATTATTTTTTTTTCTCCTGGAGATCTGTGTCTAGAACTTGGCCAATACACAGTGCAGAGAAAATGAGACATGCAGATGAACATTTTTTTTTGTTCAAATGAATTGAAATTAGGGGTGGGCACGGTAGCTTAGCGGTTAGCACGTTCACCTCACACCTCCAGGGTCGGGGGTTCGATTCCCACCTTCGCCTTGTGTGTGTGTGGAGTTTGCATGTTCTCCCCGTGCCTCGGGGGTTTCCTCCGGGTACTCCGGTTTCCTCCCTCGGTCCAAAGACATGCATGGTAGGTTGATTGGCATCTCTGGAAAATTGTCCATAGTGTGTGTGTGTGAGTGAATGAGTGTGTGTGTGTGTGCCCTGTGATGGGTTGGCACTCCGTCCAGGGTGTATCCTGCCTCGATGACGCCTGAGATAGGCACAGGCTCCCCGTGACCCGAGGTAGTTCGGATAAAGCGGTAGAAAATGAATGAATGAATTAATTAATGAAATTTGTGAGACGTTTTGATCCACATCGGAGCCTCCACAGAACAGAATAACAGTATGACTGTATAACCCACAGAAGGCTATAAAAATCAAAAGAAACAAATGAAAGAATGCTACGCGGGTGGACAATCGTGTAGGACCGCTACAAAGAAATATGAAGCGTGAAGATATTGTTTGGCTTCTAAAAAAATAGAGTGTTAATATGTAAAGTCATTCTGTGTGTCATATGCACACTATGCCAGAGACAGTCGTACACCGAAATGTGCACAATGCATGTCAAACATTTTTATTTATTTATTTTTTGATCTGTTTGCTCTTGGCTGTGATGTTTCCCCGTGAAATTTCTCACCAAGCACAAAAACCACTAATGAGAGCTTTAGTTTCTTGTCCAACTCTTTTATAACTCACATGTCTGACCCTTTCTTCTACAGAGACCAGGCTTCTCTCTAAGGGTTTCTGTCATGAAAGGCAAGAATCTCATGGCGAAAGATGCCAACGGTGAGAGACTTTTACTGTATTTTGCAGTCTCTAATTATTTCTAGCACATTTAGAAGTGTACTGTACTAGAACATGCCATCAAAATTCTCCAAGAGTTTAAACCCAGGTGAAGGAGAGGACAGTACTTCAGTAGTCGTGTTTCATTATTATACTTTTACTGTTAGTTGACATATTTATTCTTTGCTTGAGTGTTTATCGATCTGAATATGTGTAGTGAAAATGTCTCTCCTGCTTTTATATAGCTAATGAGTACAAGCTATACACCAGCAGAATGGACTTAGTTTAGCATTCAGAATCTAATTAGAAAAAAAACTATCAAGGTTTGCAGTAATTCCTCACAAGCCATGACCTTCTCTGATGCACCAGGTAGTTAGCTAATCTATTAGTGTGTAATTAAAGACGGATTATCCTCCAGACTGCAGTGTGAAGCTTGAGAATTAGCGTCCCTGACTAAAATGTTTTAGGATGCTGGAGTAAGCAAAGACATGTACTGTATAAAACGAGTCCTTTTATGGTGAATCAGAGGTAAACTGAGCAGATTTTCTAAAATGAACCGGATATATTTAACAATGTTAGCCTGTTTTATTGCTAATTACAGACTAGCATTGATTCAGTAGCTAAATACTTTCACATTTACAAATTCAACATACACTGATTCATAAAATTGATTTACCATATACTGATTCACTATGTACTGATTCACTATGTACTGATTCACTATGTACTGATTCACTATGTACTGATTCACATATACTGATTCACATATACTGATTCACCATATGCAGATTTCATATACTGATTCACTATGTACTGTTTCACTATGTACTGATTCACTATGTACTGATTCACATATACTTATTCACCATATACAGATTTTATATACTAAGTCATAAAATTGATTCACATTTTGCTGATTCTATATACTCTATATACATATACTGGTTCACTATATACTGATTCACTATATACTTATTCACCATACACTGATTCACAAAATTGATTCACCATATACTTATTCACCATACATTGATTCACAAAATTGATTCACCATATACTTATTTACAATATACTGATTCATAAAATTGACTCACCATATAATGATTCAATGTTCTGATTCTTATACTGATTCACCACATACCGATTCACCAAATACCGATTCACCACATACCGATTCACCACATACCGATTCACCACATACCGATTCACCACATACCGATTCACCACATACCGATTCACCATATACCGATTCCCTATAGAAAATCAGCTGAGAGCCAACTAAGATGCACGTAACTGTATCGGCAGCAAGTAACAATGGTAGAAGTAAAAAAATAATAGTAAATACTGCAGATATAAAGAGAACGACTAACGGTTTTAGTGGTGCAGCTGCTATAGAAAAAAAATACTAAAAGGTGTACTGGATAAATCCATCTTGATGATATTGATACATTGATTATATGTTTATTAGAGTATAATTTCTCATAGATGCAATACTCAGGGACACACAGATATTTCTGTATATCATTTATAAGATTTATTTTGGGGGCTTGGTAGGTTACAGTGACCCCTATTGCATGCTGGGTATTCTTGTGGGACAAAGCCCACGAGAGACCGAGGAGAGAAAAGAGAGGAAGTTCAGCTTCCGTAAGAGGAAGGAGAAGTTAGAGAAGCGTTCCAGCGTCAAGGAAGTGCTGGCTGCCAGAGACATCCAAGTGACCGAAGTCAAACCCGAGACTCTCAACCCTGTGTGGAACGAGCATTTTGTCTTGTGAGTAGAATTTAGAAGGGACTAGAGCATGAGACGTACACTGATGAACATGTTGCTGAGTATAATTGTTTAATTACTGCCTGTTCATGATGACGGGAGCATCGCTTACGATGTTTATCTTTACACAGTGACATCGATGATGTTCAGAATGATCTTCTGCACCTGGATATATGGTAAGATTTCTTATTTGTGAAAATTGTTTACCCCAGCCTTGTCACACCATCGCTCATGAAGGTTAAAGTGCAGGTAAATAATCAGCCTCACGTCAGCATGCCAGAGATAAACCACAAAAGCCATTTTCCATAGGGATCATGACGATGACGTGTCCGTGGCTGAAGCGTGCCGTAAGCTGAATGAGATCAGTGGATTCAGAGGAATGGGCAGGTACAGCACGTCAGTGATCATGCTCGATTATAAACACTATAACTTACCTCCGTTCAGTGATATTATGACATCATCTTATTAGATACTTCAAGCAAATTGCCAAATCTGTGAGAGCCAACGGAACGTCGGCGTCGGGGAGCGAAGAGAATGCCGACGACTTCCTCGGATGCCTGAACATCCCGCTAAGTGTAAATGGAAACAATAACAGACTGATTTAGAGTCCATTACACTACAGACATCAATGTTTTTAAGAATTTTCTGAAAGTACAGTACCATGTTTGACCTTCATTTAATTTAGGAAAAGCTCTGCATGCTTGTGTAAGAAAACAACAAACACAGTAACTAGTGCATTAAAAAGACAGATTTCTGTATATCTCTTAACAGGAGATCCCAGTTATTGGCTATGATAAATGGTTCAAGCTTGAGCCACGGTCCAGTGCATCTAAAGTGCAGGGAGAATGTCACCTCGTGTTAAGACTCTTCACCAACCAGGTAGATCTCTATCTCTCTCTCTACCTCTCTCTCTCTGTCTGTCTCCCTCTCTCTCTCTCTCTCATTCTCTCTCTCTCACACACACACACACACACACACACACACACACACACACACACACACACACACACACACACACACACACACACTCTCTCTCTCTCTGTATCTCTTTGTATCAATTGTTAGCAAAATGAATCCTAGCCAGAAGCTGTGATGATTATATATTTATGCATTTTTACCTACTGATGTATATGTATAGGTGTTTTTAGTGAATACACGTGTACTGTATGTAGACTGATCTGTGTATAAACAGTGTAACTCATTTAAATGGAACAAGTGTTACTTTTTTACTGTATATGCTCTGAGCGGCCATGTTGATTTCAACCACAGAGGAACTCATAGTAGGGGGGCACGGTGTCTTAGTGGTTAGCACGTTCGCCTCACACCTCCAGGGTCGGGGGTTCGATTCCCGCCTCCGCCTTGTGTGTGTGGAGTTTGCATGTTCTCCCCGTGCCTCGGGGGTTTCCTCCGGGTACTCCGGTTTCCTCCCCCGGTCCAAAGACATGCATGGTAGGTTGATTGGCATCTCTGGAAAATTGTCCGAAGTGTGTGAGTGTGTGAGTGAATGAGAGTGTGTGTGTGTGCCCTGTGATGGGTTGGCACTCCGTCCAGGGTGTATCCTGTGCCTCGATGCCCGATGACGCCTGAGATAGGCACAGGCTCCCCGTGACCCGAGAAGTTCGGATAAAGCGGTAGGAAATGAGTGAGTGAGAGTGAGTGAGGAACTCGTAGTGAGTGAGGAAGCTCCTGAGAATTCCCAAGATTTAAGCTGGTGTTTTCTGTGCTATTCCCAGGCCAGAGCTCATGACTTTAGCTTTCTGACCTCAGCAGAATATTTCAGATTAAAGCAGACTATAACCTTTTTTTTTTAACGTATAATCGTCACTCTAAAACAGTTCATTTCTCAGTTCATTTAAACTTGTGCTTTCTTCCCGAAATCTGCTTCGTCCTACAGAGAGACTCGGCTTTGAGCAAAGTGGCTTCAAACGTGATCATTCACCAGAAGTTGTTAAGTCAGATTCTGGAGTATGAGCACAAGCAAGTTCAGGTTTGGATTCTGGATTTATACCTTGTTCAGCATTCACACAGAAACACATGTCACTGCATGCTATTTTCCTGAAACCTTTTCAGAAAGAACCCTATAACTGGAATGGACAGGTGAGCCCAGCTGCATGGACTGTACTCTCCCATCATGCCGTGCAGGCTGATCTGACTCCACTGCAACAGGCCGTCATGTGTGTATTAAACATTAATCCTTTATTGATAACCACAGCCATTCCACCTCACCGTAACCCATATATTCATGTTTATCGACAGCAGATCAGTTTGTACATCAGAGAAGTAGTCAAACTGGCCAGAATGCCTTTTCCGAACTGCTCTCTCTGTGTCGTTTTTTTTTTCCGCTTTGTTTTTACAGTCGCTGGCACTGCTACAGTAGCCATCACCGCTCTCAAAGGATGTGTTACGCGCTGCTGCTCAGGCTGTTGAGGGCCGTGGAGGCCGAGTGGGAGGCTAGAGATGTGAATAAGGAGCTGGTAGGTTCCTCTTTTCACAAAACCTCATTGATCCGGAACGGTAGGGAATGTTCTTTCACAGAAGCCAGAATGAGCTGGTGTGCTTACTCTCGGAGGCCCCTGTGCTTAGATACTGAGAGAAAGTATCGAACCTTTAGCGCTCGGGACTATATATGGCCTACATGCAGCATTTTGAACATTTGCTGTGAGCATTAATAGAGGGTCTTATTGTTCATGCAGGAGAACCTTCTCGCTGAGAGCTTTAAACTCTACTGTGATTACTGCCTGGGTCTTATAAAGAGCATGAGGCATGTGTTCCCATGCTCCAACCCTGCTGCTATCACACGATGTGAGATAATGCTGAGGTAACACACACACACACACACACACACACACACACACACACACACACACACACACACACACACACACACACACACACACACAGAGAGAGAGAGAGAGAGAGAGAGAGAGAGAGAGAGAGAGAGAGAGAGAGAGAGAGAGAGAGAGAGAGAGAGAGAGAGTTTTGAAAGGTCTGAACTGGGGAGTCTATTCAAATTCAAATATTTTTTTTTCCAGCTGTCAATAAAATAGCTGTTGGTGTGGAAGTTTGTGTTGCTTTGCCCTTTCTGTCACTATATTCTCTAGGGGGTCCGTATCGGCTAGAGGGGCTAGGAAGAATTGATATCCTGTGGAGCTTTTTCCAGCGTTGCTCTTAAATGTAGTATAGTGCACTAGTCTCAGTTAACAAGTCAATGCTACGACAACACACACACACACACACACACACACACACACACACACACACACGCACACACACACACACACACACACACACGCCAACATTCTGATTAAATAGACTGATAGAGATGACAGCTGGATCCCTCTGCTCTGTTTGATCAGTCAGTTCTTCATGCTCAAGTGTGTGTTAGGAAAATATGCTTCGATTTTTCTGCATATAAAACATCTCTGCTTTGTGCTGCTGTGTAACTATCGTGCCCACGTGTTATTCAGGACCGTGGGGCAGGTGCAGATGATGCAGGCATTTAAGGCGGTTTGTCCTGACCGCAATGAGCTACATCTGGAAATAGCGACCGTCATAAAGGTAGAATCATCAGATCCTTCACTGTGAACAACAAGAATTCATTCAATCAAGCATTTGTGATATTTCAGAAATATTTGTCCTTCTCGTTACAGAAAGGCACAGTGGAATGGTACGAGGCCACAATTTCACACTTCAAACCAGATGAAGGGGTATGTGTTCAATTCTAAAAAAAGATTTAACAATAAATTTGCCCAATTTATTATTTTTTTTACCTGGAATTGCCAAAAACACATTTGGTTGGTACATTTTTGGTGCAAAAAATGCTTTGAATATCGTCCAATACAATCTAGTACAATCCAAATATTCGATTATTAAACCTATTTCTAACTAGTCACAAACAAACAGAATGATCTGCCAAGAGAATAAGAAAGCTGAAAGCTTGAAATTAGTTACAAGATATCTAGAAACAGACTGAAACTTTAGATATAGTGAGAAGAAATACTTGATGGATGTGACTAAATTCAAGAAATTTTCACTACGATGACAAAAAAAAAACTACAGTATTGTACATTAAGATCACTTTAGGTGTAAAACACTGCAGTAATGTTTACTGTAGTAGCTCGTGATCATGTTGTCATGATCAATTACAATTAAAGTATACAGGATTTTGTTGAATGTTCTTTCTCTGAGCATGTGGGATTTCTTCAGGTTCTCTGCTTTCCTTTAAAAAAACGTTAGTGAATTGGTTGAGATAAATTGTGACGGTGTGTATGAATGTGTGCATCATGGCGCCCTGCGTTGGACCGAACTTTCATCCAGCGTGTATTCCTGCCTCATGCCATGCGTTCCCGGGGTCCTGCCGACATAAAAATACTCCACTAATCGAATCTAAGTATGCTAGACCAATAAGCGTAGCAACCATCCTAGCGTTCACCGAATCCTGGAGTAAAATGGCTAGACCTGGCAACTAGCTTGACTACAGAAACGCTCTCACTAGTATCCTCAGTTTAACTACGTCCAAATGGACCGTGTCTCCTGAACCTAATGAACAACAGAAAAGATTCAGAATCACATTTCCATGAACTCTTCCCCAGTTGATTCGTCAGATAATATCACAGCTTCTTAGGTTCTTTTTAATTCACCTGGTGTTAGAATGGGGCAGATCCTTACAAGGCAATAAAGTCAAGGCAGTAAACTCAGAACTGTAAATATATTTCACTGTCACTCATAAAATCGGTGCTAGAAATGACTAAAACTTACATCATTCCTGCGAAGCCGTCTGTCGACCGATTACTGTGTGATTATGCTGTGTCGATGTTTTAACGCAGACTGTGGAGGAGCAGCTGAAGAGACTGGTGCTGGTGGTGGACGCCGTGTGTGTGGATGTTCAACGAGGACAGATCGTCTACAACAAGCTCTTTCATGAGTAACACCTCATTGTTCTAATGTTCTGGAGACCTTCAGTACACTGCTGTGTTTTCTAGAGAGCGATCCAGAGTTTAATTACAACCTCAATTTAACACTCTTATTTGACTATTAAGCCACTCCTAAAGCTCTCGTCTCACCAGATGCACGTCATGCATGTTTGATGAGTCTGAATTAAAGCATTCCATGGCTAGATCTTGAGAAACAGGAGTGTACTGCTTAAGAGCTAAGGTTAAAAACGTCAGCCTCTTCTTACGCCTCGTGTCAGAGAGAAACCCAATTTATTGTTTCTTTCAGCTCGGTGAAGGTGGACTTCTTCAGCATCTCCTATCGGCAGTTAGAGAAGCTGGTGTGTACACAAATCTCTTTATGATTTGTGAACATCAGATTGACTTTGATGAACAGAGAGATTATCCTCTCTATCCAGGTGGCCGATGACGTGAGCGTCGCGATGGAGCGTGTTTGTGGCACTTTGGAACAGGAGAATTATCGGCTCTCCCAGACAATGGGGGAAACCTTGTTCGAAGTCTTCATATCTTTGAAGACGCTCAAACGATTCAGAGAGTTTCTGCCTTTCAGGTAAGTGTAACTGCAGCCCTTCTGCTCCATGTCTAAGGATCAGATGATTACTACACTGTAAACTAGACTCCATGAAAGAACATGAGTCATCGCGACCATATGCGGCTCATAGATGGAAAGTTCTTACAGCTAATCTTCTGAATCGATGCTGAATGTTCTGTCACGATTCTGAAGTGCTATTTATAAGTGGTGATTCAGACACCGGCATGTCTTTTGTGTGTGTGTGTGTGTGTGTGTGTGTGTGTGTGTGTGTGTGTGTGTGTTTTATAGAGACACTAAGATGCTGGCACTAACGGGTTTTCACAATTGGTTCAAATCCTCCATTCATAAATGGCTGCAGATTGTGCACGAGAAATCTATTGACAGGATTCGCAAGGCTGTGGACACGGACCAGGCAAGTTGGAGAAAATATTCGAACCCCTTGGACTGATTGCACGAGCTTTGAGACGTGTAAATATAGTCTGTATCGACACGACGACACTGGAAAGCTGTAATCATTCTGATTTCCACTTCCACTGCTGTGAAAAGCGAACAGTTTTCTTCTCGTTAGGTCAGAAATATCATAAATTCAGGCGGAATGAACTTTAAGTGTTTATCTCCAGTCGTATGTGAGCGTATGTGTAGTTCCAGTATATGTGTGAGAGCTCCATTATAATTCTATATATGTCTGTGTGAATGGCACACGCAGTTCGAGCCTGTCCAGCAGCACGCCAAACACAGTGTGTCAGCAGTGGATGTCACCACATGCTTCACCCAGGTGCAAGAGTTTTGGACCCAGCTGGCATGGCCCGACTCAGCAGGGGCATTCATCTTCATCACTCGCTTGACTGACGTAAGCTCACGTCTTTGGAAAATTTCAATCAGGTAAAAAGACATGAAAGTGAATCATATTAAGAGTGCAGAAATAATCTCGGGATGTTGTTCGACGCAGAATTTGTGCAGCGAGGCGGTGTGCTATGCAGAGCTCCTGAAGCGCAAAATTGAGAGGAACCAGCTGGGTCAGGACCAACGGACCTTCATCATGCAGGTATTGCCTCTGAGTAGTGAAGAGGGTTTTCATTTCACAACAAGTAAATGTCAGTACAGATTCTTTCTCCTCGGCAACATTGCTTTCTTCGATGGAATTCTTGTGCTATGATGCTATCTTATTTATATTTTTTTCTTCTCTCTTTTGCCTCTGATCCCTTCCTCGGTTCTTTCTAACAATGCTTATGATCTTTTAAAAAAATTCAGCCTTTGTTACTTCCACATTTTCTTCCTCCTCTTTCCCTCGCTATCTGCTTTCGGACAGCTCTCTGTGGCGCTTAACAACACAGAACATGTGCGCACATATCTGTCCAGCTTGCCACGTGAGCTGGACTGGAGGGTTGTGGAGCAGGCTATGGAGGAGTCGTGTGGAGCTGAAGGCAAGGAACAGGTGAACAAGGCTTTAAATGGCCAGCTGTACAATGCTGACCTGGATCTGCAGAGAGAGGCTAAAAGGCTAATCATACACCTCACTGATAAGGTACTGTACTTCAACTGCACCATCAGACAGTGTTAGCCGTTCATCTGAATATTTCATTATCATTCTGGTTTAGTTTCTAATGCTTGAGATGACCACTGAAGCAATTATAGGGCATAGAGACATAAATAAAGAATCTTTCTGTCCAAGAGAAGGATCAGTGCTAGGGTTAGTCACTATCCAGGGCGAGGAACTATTAGCCTGGGAATCGCACATGCCAAAACAACTTATACTTAATAATGCAATAATGCAGTGCCAAAATGTTATAGACGCAACATCCTTCATGTTTGATTATTGTATTAATAAATAAATGGGTTAAATTAGAAAAAAGCTCAGGGGAGAGTGAAGCTTCTCCACCTTCAATTTATATGTAAATGGAAAGCGGAGCCGTGACCTCATACTGTTATTTGATGGAAATACAGTTTCATTTGCTAAATAATTCAGACTACTTAATTACTTAATCATTTCTGTGATATCGATGTAAACCGCTCTATTTTTGGCAAGCATCAAAAAAGAAAAAAAAAGAATTAGGACTAATCCAATCCCTGAACCCCTGCAGCGACTCTTGATGCCTTGCAGACTCACTGGACTAGTTTAAGAAAACAAAGGCTGACTAAAAATGATGAAAACCACTTATGCATGTCCACGGATCTCATCCTCACGCTCGGCTTGTGTAACGTGGTTCTGACTGTAAGACAGGTCTGTCACTCACTTTCTGCATCTCGTATCTCATCTGTCTCTATTGTCATCTATCTCATGATGCTTCGTTTTCTCTGCGCCTTCTGTTATTGTGTTATGTGTTATTAATAAGAGTTTATGCATCTATTAAAACTAATGCTTTTATGCAATAACTACATGTAAGGGTACGGATAATAAAGCAAATCGACTACCGGTGGTTTTTGGGGAAGGTGGTGCGAGCGTTGGATGTTCCTAAAATACAACAGTATGCTGCTTTTGCTGCAAACAGACACCCACCTCCACAAAGAGCAAACCTTTCCAGTTAAATCTGACACTAATAGACGATAAAGTGCTAGTGTACTGATGCAATTTATACACAAGCATTTCCATCCAGAATTATTTATCAGGAAGTTGGCTGATTCCTAGTCAAAATGAGTGGATTTAAAAATGTTCAGTAAGTAAGCGTAGTTCATGTCCTCACGATGCACTTACCAGGCCGTAAACACGATGTCATGGCAACAGGCAGTAACTCAAGACAGGAACACCCACCCTAATGCGACTGGAGTGACACGAGGCAAAAAAAAATATAATAACTGTCTGAAGCAGATCTGTAATTGCATGCATTAAATACTATAATGAAGCAAAAAAAATGGCGGTCAAGTTTCAGCCCACTATGTCCACCCTTGGCATCACCCATTGTGTAGCGGTTTGTTATTGGCCAGCTCTTGATGTCATTCTCCATTTTGGGTTACTATGGTAGATGCTTCCTGAGCTTAGAAGATACATTCAGCATATCAGCCTCTCTCCAGACACCATTAACAACGATGATGTGAGTAGAATGTTGTTGTTGTTGTTTTTTTTGTCTGTCTTCGATTGATTTGTATGTAAATATACTGTGAGTCCCAGGAACATACACATCGCTGATCTCCTGTGCTGTAAAATCTTCCAGGCCGTATCTCCACTGATGAAATTCCTAGATTCCACCTTAGTCATTCTCAGTGATGCATTGGTGAAGGAGAACCTGACAAGGTAATTACATCTTTCATTCCATATAATTGCAGCCCTTGAAGGAAAAATGTTGTAATAATATATTTGGCATGTAGCAATTGTAAATAACAGCAATAATGAGGAGTTGTGTTTAATCTATTAGTGAGTGTTATAAGTGAATTCAGTGTAGGTGTTGAAGTTCTGCCTGCACGCTTGTGTACCGTGATGAATGTGGGTCTTCTGCGGCCTTCACAGGGTTCTCTGGAGCCTCTGGGAACTATTGCTGAGGATGATCCTGGATTCGGTGGCAGAAAACAGAGGCGTCCAGGTCGAGTTCTACACACGGTTCCAATACACTATAGAGGTGAGTGATCATATAAATCAGGCTTGACATAGAGAGATTATTCTGGCCTACATAGTGTGGAAATTAGTGATGAAAAGGTATACGCGGTGCCGAGGGATCGGTGTGCAAGACCTGCTCCGTTTGTACTGGTTTGGTTCTCATTCTTAGGGAGAATTTCATTTTTATTTTCCATTCTATTGATTTGAAAGGCAAAGCAAATTGGCACATTGCAATGACTGGTGCTGGCGTGTTTCTGTTCCATGCCTGAATATGTTCTTGTGCTTGTGTACACCATGCTGAGACCTTCTGAAAGCAGTACTGACAGCGACACAGTATTTGCTATAAATACCTTATAGCCTGTCACTTCTACTCCTATTCTCTACTCAACAAAGACCATTGCTAGACCACATGTAGAGTTTAGTGCTATCCTATGCAGCTTGTAATTCAATGGGAGTTATAGACAGACAGACAGACAGACAGACAGACAGACAGACAGACAGACAGACCGACAGACAGACAGATTGATTGATTTTCAGTCTTTTTCCCCTAATTCAGTCAGTGTATCCATCTTTTTTGTTGTCTGTGAATTGCTAGCTAGAGTGCTCTAGCTTAAGGGAAAGTGGTAACTACTCAGTGGTTAAGGTGACTACTGATTGAAGGGTTGTGAGTTTTTAACCCAGGACCATCAAATTGCTATTGATGAGCAAGGCATTAACCCTCAGTTGCATAAATAAGATAAATTGAAGTAAATTTAAGGAATAAATTTAAGTTGAAGTCATTTGGAATAAGGCATGTTAGCTTATACTTTACAGTGTGTAGGATAGAGTTCTGTTGTAGCTCCTGTAGCATTCAGGAGGGTTTCTGTCTCTCCATTGCCTCGTGCTGCCGACTGCATCCTTGCCAAGTTGTTCTATTTGCTGAGGCAGTCTCTCAACTGTAGAACTTGGCTTTAGATGATGGGATAAGAGGATGCATGTCCAAATGTCTCCCTCATATACTGTAGTTAATACCACTAATAAAACTTGCAAACATTTCAAGGTTGTCCCTGAAAGCAAAGTCTGTAAAGTCTGACCTGCATGTCTAGAAAAGAGGGTTTGGACAAAACAAACAGCAAAGTAGAATAAATGCCAAATTAATGCTCCGAGGTCCTCTGAAAGCCCACAGGTCTTGTCAGAGCTACAAGTATGTGAAAACATGCAACAACAATGTTTGGGTGCTTCTGGCAGGTGAGTGTTAGTGGTTACACCCTCTACCACCTCTAAAGAATCCAATGTAGCCTGTCAGTAAAGGTCAAATACATCAGCATCAGGGCAATAGATCCTGATTATCATGTTACCGGCATACAATCTGCCTCCCCAGCTCTCTCAGGGTTCAAGGCCTAACCAATTCCACACCCTTAAAATGTTCTGCTCTGGTACAATAAGATGTAAACCCTTTCTCATGAAAGAATACGTATGAGTGACTCCCCTTGGGAAAAAAAAAGTCCCGATGGACATATCACTCTTTGGATTAGGCAGAGTGTGGTGTCAAAGTCTGTCAAATCGAATTCAGAATATATCAAACTGCAAGATATATCTGAGGCTATACCTGAGGGTACCCTGGTTGACCCTCAAGTCCTTTCTATCTCCCCTGAGACACTGTAATGGTCTGATCCTTTTAGACAATGGATTGGTTCATGGAAAAAAAAAGGTAAAAGAAAAAAATGCTCTGTGCTTTAACTCTCGTGTGGGCTCACCGATGGTTAGCCTTCCTGAGAACACCTTATCTAGCAGTACAGCACCATGGTTGAAGCATTATTAAAGGTAGCAGGTCCAAATGGCCCTCTGGAACTTATTGTGCTGCCTAGTGTCTAAAGTGATTTTAGGATATTTAGAGGAACTGTTGTATAATGCCATGTCTTCACCTAATCTGAAAGTGTACAGTACGTGTCAGGCATTTTGGCTCATCACGACTTAGTAGATGGTATCTCGTTGAGAGCAACAAGCGCTTAGCAGCATTTCTGAAGAATGCTAGGTGCCTCCATCCTCCTCACTCACACAAGTCCCTTTATTTCCTCCCCCTCCGTGAACCCAGACAGGATATTAATCTAAAATGGACATCATTTGGGCATCAGATAGGCAGGAAAGGTAGAACCATGTCTTGGTGATGAGGTCACACTGCATATTTTCTGTCTATGATTATGTAGCCTACATTTAACCAGACGGGTGACTTTGGCATTCTGTGAAGCTCAGTCTGCAGAACAGTCCACTCTGTGTCAGACTTATTCCTCTGTGTAGGAACACAGAGCACTCCTTTGTTTAAGAAGAGATTATGCTACACTTTTTTTTTTTTTTTTTGCTTTAACCACTTCTAGATTAATTGAAATACAATACAGACACAAATATTTGAAGTACTTATAATGGCAATGCATTACCGTATGGTATAGTCGTTACTTAGTGTATAGAAATGCCATAATGGTTTAAAACTTATATCAACACTTTATTCTTACACAGAACTGTGCTACGGTCTTAGGCACATGCATTTTTAAATGAAAATTTGATGATTATTTTATGACTTTTGCATTATTGAGTCAGTAAAAAAAAAGCATTACTTTTCCAAAAAATAAATATTAAATGCTACAGAAATGTTTTTCAGGAAAGAAGATAATATCAGGAAAGGGAATAACATTTTATATTTTGAGCCAAAAACCATAATGAAGGTTGTCATGTTCTACCTGATAAAAACATGACCATGTGTGATCCATGTTAATAATCGCTAGACAGATGTGTCTTTGTGTACACAGCTGTGCATCTGACTACATGCTTGGGGACAATCAGAGGTTTTAGTCCATTTATTAGAATATCAAATCCCCATCTATTGAGTTATGGGTTGAATTGGAGCAAGAGACACAGCTACAGAAACCTGTACGATGAGTATAAACATGAATTTGTCCAGCAAAACGTGGTTATTAACATATACTGCCACACAACACATTCATGTTAAGAGAGTATTAAATTGTACAGGTAAGAATTGCCCTTGTTATGTATGTGGAAGTGGTTGGGTGCAGTTAGTTGCAAGCATTTTCCAACTCAACCATCAGGCAGAATTGTAGTAGAAAAAATCATGGAGATCAGGGGAGCACGGTGACTTAGTGGTTAGCATGTTCGCCTCACACCTCCAGGGTTGGGGTTCGATTCCCGCCTCCGCCTTGTGTGTGTGGAGTTTGCATGTTCTCCCCATGCCTCGGGGGTTTCCTCCGGGTACTCCGGTTTCCTCCCCCGGTCCAAAGACATGCATGGTAGGTTGATTGGCATCTCTGGAAAATTGTCCGTAGTGTGTGAGTGTGTGAGTGAATGAGAGTGTGTGTGTGCCCTGTGATGGGTTGGCACTCCATCCAGGGTGTATCCTGCCTCGATGCCCGATGACGCCTGAGATAGGCACAGGCTCCCCGTGACCCGAGAAGCTCAGATAAGCGGTAGAAGATGAATGAATGAATGAATAAATGAATCATGGAGATCAAGCAGACAGGGCAATGCAGGGAAAGCAATGTTGGACTTAGGAAGAGAAAAAGCATCAGTGACAGGAGATGCACAGCAAAACTGTTGATATTTGGCTGAACTATTCATTTAATGCTCTGTGTTAATCATTAATGCTCAGTTAATCATCAGTTATTATGGCAGCCACTTGTCCAGTTATTAAAGGGAGACCCCAAAAGAATGACAATGTGCTAGTAGTACTATTCCAAGAGATGGGAATTGGCAGGAATGTAGGACAGATTTGTATGAATTGTCACGAGTTGCTAGGTTGCGTGGGTGAACATGCTGTGCTCCATATAGTTGGTCTATTAGCAAAGCAGGAATCCCATGCTGTTTCAAATGTGTGTGCAGGTCTGATAGAAAGCACTAGAAACAATCTATTTCTAATGAGACGTGGTGCAGCATTTAGTAGCAGCTAAGACAAGATCGCAGAGAACCTTAAATACAATCTCTGGCCCTATAAGTGAGCAAACCCATTATTCCTTCTTTGGGGTTTTTCTTTAGACGTTGGTGCGGTTCTTCCATGCTAATGGTGATGGGCTGCTTTTGGAGGACCTCAAATCTGGTGACTACAAGGTAAAGGCTAATTTCACCGTTTGAAAGTTTGCAAGCCATACTAACTTTCCAGTGATTAAACCGCTTTGTTGTCGCAGGTCTTAGAGGAAGAGCTGCGACTGAACAAGTGCACGTCCTTCGAGCTGATCGAGCAGTACTTCCTAGAGAAGATATCACAGCAGGTAGGCTCTAACCCTGCGGGGCTTTGACACCCGTTCTGCAAAGGGAAAAAGGTGTTGATTAGAAACCGAGTCATCAAAATGTGTTTCTTTCCTCTCATGATTATTTCCTTTTCAGCAAACTGTATTTTTCTCCAGGCTTCACCCCTTGACGATGTTCTCAGTTGTTTATTTTATTTACTAACAGTTAATGTAGCTTTCATGATATGTAAATGGAATCTACTCTGTGTCTACACATTCCAGCGAATCTTAAAGCACAGTCGTTTTGGACGCATTAGTGTTAAATGTTACTACGATGCTCCCGAACAAAGACTCACCGTGGAGATACTGCATGCGGCCGATCTCATTGCCCTGGATGCTAATGGTGAGCCTTCACAGTAACATGCTCTGACCTGTACAGCTAAAGCCAATCTCAGACATTTACTTAAAAACTGTAATATATATGGCACAAGTTCTAGTGCTAGGGATTACAGAATTTTATGGTTTGCGCTCTTTCAGGTCTAAGTGATCCATTTGTCATAGTGGAGCTCTGCCCTCATCACCTCTTCCCTAACTCCAGGAGTCAACGCACACAAGTGAAGCTCAAAACTCTGCACCCGGTTTTTGATGAGCTCTTCTACTTGTAAGTAGGATTGGTAGACTACAAGGTAGAGGTCTTTTCAGGTCTAAAGAAATGTACCTGACCCGAAGCGAACCGAAACACTTTCTACCCGAACCCGATGTGCATAATTTTTTATTTTTATTTTTTAAAGAAAGACCCGACCCGAGACAAACCGGGAAAAATTAGACCCGAATCCGGCACGACCCGTTGGCAATTATTTTTTAACCCGACTGGACCCGAATGTTGCATAACTCTACACTAAAGTAACCACTACAGATTGGATTCAAAATTGATTGACAGGTCTGCTTCAACGAAAATTAGCTTACCGCCAGACACACGTCGCCAGCCACATGTTTGCAAGCGGTCTTGGCAAACAGAGGAGCGGTTTGAAAAGGACTCGAGTCGATGCACACACACGAGATACAGTAGTTCGGGTCTTCTCGGGTCCGTTCGGTAAAAACACATTCGTTTTAAATTACCTGAGACCCGATGCCGATATTATTATACCCGACCCGTGTCCGAGGCACACGTGAAACTTTTAGACCCAAACACGCTCGGGTCTCGGGTCGGACCTCGGGTTTTCGGATCTAAGTGGACCCGTGAAGACCTCTAAATACAAGGTACATACATTTGGTAAACTGTAGAAAACTATCTTCCCTCACCTCCTCACATTCTCGATGATGTGTTTTGATGATGTGTCCACAGTCATGTAAGCCCTGAGCAGTATAGACACAGGTGTGCTTGCCTCACCTTCACTGTGATGGATTATGACTGGCTATCAACCAATGATTTTGCTGGGGAAGCGGTGGCTCCCCTGAGTGACTTCTGCTGGCCAGGCCGACCCAGCGCAACCGCTGCAGGAAAAACTCTGCAGCCCGTTATCCTGCATCTGTCTCGCCAGAAACCGAGCGGTAAACTATCCCACCCACTCTTTAAACACGCATGACAAGATAAAAGTCCTATCTGAATGTTTATAAATGTACATGGGGTACTTTCCTATTTCAAAGAAGCTCTTTTGTGAAATTATTTGAATCCAGATTTGCCATGCTGATGTTTTTCTCTGTCCTCCTTTTAGAACTATACAGGCAGTTTTCATGGTCATGCAGATGCCACCTCGCGTTAGAAAAATAAGAGATTTGATTGATTTCATTTGACATACTCTCATACAGTCTTGTAGTACGTCTATCAGTTCAGATACTAAATGTCCTTCAGATACTAAAAGCTTTCTGAGTCTTGAAGTAACAAATGGACTCTTCTTGCTTACATATCGAATGGTTGAACAGCTATAACTCTCTATTCCGGAGCCTATTGGTCTGCTTGGGCACCATGTCATGAATGGAGCGATGTAGAAAGTACACAAGTCTCTAGAAACTCGCTCTCTCTGCAGTCATCCACATACGAGTCGGCACTTTTATCGCTAAGGAGACGTGTAAAATCGAGCGCCTGCATCCTCCTGATAAACTCATCCAACCTGAATAGGGCTTTATACAGAAGTGGTTTAGTTTGAACTAAAATAAATTTAATTTTATGTATTCATTCATGGTGAAATCTACTGTAAATAAATCTTCTTTTGATTTCTATGAATTATAACTTGCTGATGATGTTCGACTAGATCCGTACCTGACTCGATGTGTTTTACTTATCCAGAGAAACCAATTATGAAGATGCTAGAGGCAAGGACAGGGGACAGAGAAGCTCAAGAGTTTGTGCGAAAGCTGAAGGAGATTGAGAAGTCAATGGAGGAAGAGTAATTTTTCATCGGCGGTTTACGATATTGCCAACTATGTGCTTTTATACCTGTTGTACTATGTTTGCTATTTAAAAAGAAACACTTTTAAATGTGTATTTTTAACTGTTGTTCAAAAAAATCTATATAAGTGAGCTATATGAAAATGTTCATGATGAAGATCGGTATTTTGTCGCTCGTTCAGCACTTCGTGTGCTGCGTTTTAATGTATTTGGCTCACCGAAGGAGCTCGTGAGAACTACATTAATTTAACAATAGTATATTTTTAAGTATGTTTAGATGGTAAGCTGTCGAATTAGATTTTAAAAGTTATTTAAAATATAGTTTTCTGTGACTTGAAGTTTAAGAGATATTCCGATATGTTTACGACTAACGCTCAACCGACATAAAAAGGTTATTCACTGTAACGTCTTTCTGGTACTTTTAAGGTCAGCGAGAGGGTCTGTGTTACGAGGGGTAAAAAAAAACTCTTTGTGAGAAAAATGCTTTCACAAATCTGTTTAAAAAACTGTGAACTGTGAACATTTGTTCTGGACTCACACTGGACTATGTTGACAATTTTACTGTAGCATTTTTGTGAGATCTTGTCTTTCCTAAAGAATGTTTATTGATGCTAAGTGGTTCTTCAGTGTACTGGTGTTAATGTTCAGATGGTTTTTTTGTCATCGTTGCACATGGAGCAGAGACAATGGTGTCAGCTGAGTTTACAAAAAAAATTTGAAGGGCTTCAGATTTTACCTAGTTCGAAGTGGTTTCCGTTCACTTTTTAGTTAGGGGTGACTAGAGGTTTAGCTGGGATATATTTACTATTTGAACAACAGTCCATTTGCTTGACTGATTTAATGATTGAGAAAGTGGGACTTTTCATTCTTGGAGCATATTTCCAGCTTGAAAATTTGAGTCGTACTTCTGATTTTCCAGACCACAGCATTTTTCTGTGGCTCCATAGACGTATTCCCATTTGCCCCTTTCTGTTCTGAGTGCAAAGAACAAAGCTGTGCCCACTTTGCCCCTTTATCCCTGTTGTTTGTGTCACCGTATTGTAGCTCCGGCTCTGTGGGTGCAGATTCGTTTGCTCTGCAGGTTGATATAAAGGTTATTAGAGTGAAACTGAAGGAGCTGGAAGGCCGGTTTGTGAAATGTACCGTGCCAATGGTGAATGTGGGTGATTCCAGTTGTTCTTGATTTCTAATTAAATTGCCAGAAATGCAGGTGAAATCGGTTCAGAATCCTCAAGGCAAACCTAAGTAAGCAACCAAGTACAAACATAGCATGTGAATTATGGTAGATTACTGGGATTGTCCATGCAGATGATAAGACAAACTGTGTCACCTGCCACTGGCACCTAAAAACCCAGCAGGCATCAGATCACGCTGTCTAAAATACAAGCTGGACGTTTTGAGGCTCCAGGCTACCCTTGGACATGTTGGTAAATTCTGTTTATTGACTCTACAGTTCATTATATCTATTTAGTTCAGTGATTTTTCAGCTCGATCAGCTGATCATGCTGCCCAACAGTCTTGGAGCATTATAATGTGCACTGAACTCGTGTATCGCTTGGTGTTACACCAAGAGGTCTATCAGGGTTTTTATCGGCTCCATTCTGTGGGCATGTGGTAGCCTAGTGGTTAAGGTGTTGGGCTACCAATCAGAAGGTTGTGAGTTCGATCCCAGGGTCGATCCACCAAGCTCCCACTGTTGGGCCCCTGAGCAAGGCCCTTAACCTTCAATTGCGCAGTTGAACAAAAAAATTAGATAATGTAAGTCGCTCTGGATAAAGGAGTCTGCCAAATGCTGTAAATAAGTATAAAAAAAGTTTGATGTGAACATTAACTTAAAAGCTCTTGCATGGTATTGTGCAGCTGAACACATGATTGGCTGCCATATATGTATAAATGGACACTTACCACTTATATATATTTGTGAAGCATAGATATGAATCTCTACTATATGCTTCTACCAGATTTGTTAGTTACCACTATTAGCACTCTAAGCATAGATTTTCTCCTCCTCAATGGAGGACAGGATCAGCATTTTGAGGATTTATTAAAATCCTAAGTTAAGAATAACAGCCGAGGTTTTATGGGTGGCCTTCTGATTCTGGTCAGAAATGATGTAGCGGGGACCGTTGTGAGCGACCCTAGTGGGGTCCCGGAGAGACGGCTTTGCTGTTTGTACTCGTCAAAGAAAGGAGTAAATGGGAATTCCTCTCTAAACATTCCAGCCCTGCTCGTATAACCATGAATGTAAAATTATAATCATCTAGTTTGTTATTTTGTCGTGATAGCAGTAGCACAATATTGCCAATGACACTATTTTAGGGATCTTTTTGTAAAATTGCACCACTACCCTCTACTTTTCACACAAAATACCAAACCTCTTGTTTTGTTTTTTAATCTTACCTAAGCACACAAAGACGCAAACAAGCCTGGAAGTCCACCACTGCTGTCAGCACCACTGCTTAACACGTCCTGTTGTACTTGATACTGTCGGCACTGCACCGTGTCCTTTGTGATTTGACTAATGCTGTATTATGTGTGCGCATGTGTGCGTGTATTCAATAAAAAGTAAAAAAAAAATATTACATGCTACAGCCGACAAGGCTTGAAGCGAAATGTGTGGTGAATAAAAATGGGGAGCGTTATGAGGGCTCAGGTGGAGCTGGTAAGCTGCTTTTTTGGTCAGCTCTCACTTCTGTGGTGTATAGTCTCCCTCCAGGTCAGACTCTGAGAAATGTGGTGTACGGGAGAGCTGACAGTGGCTCCACCGGACCAGCTGAGGCATCATCAGCCTTTTCGTTGAAGCCGTTGCTATTTCGATCTAAAATCTTCACAACCTGTGTGAACATTAACACCAAACATGGTCACAAAAAAAAACTAGCATGTAATTTCTTATTTATTTTAATTTTATTCAGGTTTACTATATATATACATCTTTGGCTTTGTCAATATTGACAGCAATATGTTTAATAGAAAAGCTATAGGCATTAATTCACCTTTAATTAGCATCATGCTAATGCTCATGCTCGTTTGTTTTCGGTGCTGTTAATGTACTTTTTCTCTCACAATTTCAAGTATACCTGTAGTCACCACCAGGTGTCCCCACAGAGCCAGAAATGACAGGCACTGATTTATTTGGCTGGAAATAACAGTAACTGTTCATGAGGACTGTTTTTTTTTTTTTTTTTTTACAATACAACATTTAAACTATTCTAGTCAAACGTTTTGCTCTTTTGTTTCCAGCAACACAAGTGTAAAGTACAGCCACGTTTCAGTGAGACGTGCAGAGCGGCTTTGCGATTACGAAAACACATTAAGACACAGAACAGACACCCGGTTATTATCCTCAATTTAGCCACCAATTTGGTGACTCTACATATAAACACATAATGAGACATGTTTTTTTTTTTTTTAGTCGTCATCATTTTTTTAGTCCCCAAAACAAACCCAAACAGCAGTTTGTTAGGTATTTCTTATTGTCAAAAAACTATGAAAAAAAAAAAAAAAGATTTACATGAATAAAACGCACAACGAGCTACATTAAAGAATTGAATTAAAGTAAAATCAGGAAAATCTTATTTCTCCTTTCAAAGAATTCTTTTTAGCTTATATTGTTGATTAGCATAACAGCATGAAAAGTGAAAGTTTCATAATTCATTCATATCATTTTCATTATAGGAAATATTTCATTATATTCATTCATTCATTCATTTTTCTACCGCTTTATCCGAACTTCTCGGGTCACGGGGAGCCTGTGCCTATCTCAGGCGTCATCGGGCATCGAGGCAGGATACACCCTGGACGGAGTGCCAACCCATCGCAGGGCACACACACACTCTCATTCACTCACACACTACGGACAATTTTTCCAGAGATGCCAATCAACCTACCATGCATGTCTTTGGACCGGGGGAGGAAACCGGAGTACCCGGAGGAAACCCCAGAGGCACGGGGAGAACATGCAAACTCCACACATACAAGGCGGAGGTGGGAATCGAACCCCGACCCTGGAGGTGTGAGGCGAACGTGCTACCCACTAAGCCACCGTGCCCCCTGTTATTTCATTATATAATAAATTTTATTTCGAAGGCTCTTACACACCACAACAGAGTGACAGATCCGCTGATGTATCTTTTAACCACAGACATTTTCTTGTTTGCATGTTAGCAGAGATGGGGGACTCGACTTGACTCGAGTCAGACTTAAGTCGCAAATTTGAGACTTGAGAATTGCTTGACAAATATTAAAAAAAAAGACTCGACTTGACTTTGACTTGACATTCATGACTCGAGACTTGACTCAGACTTGAGTTAAATGATTCAGAGATGGGGACTCGGCCTGACTCGGGTCAGACTTAAGTCGCAAATTTGAGACTTGAGAATTGCTTGACAAATATAAAAAAAAGACTCGACTTGACTTTGACTTGACATTCATGACTCGAGACTTGACTCAGACTTGAGTTAAATGATTCAGAGATGGGGACTCGGCTTGACTCGAGTCAGACTTAAGTCGCAAATTTGAGACTTGAGAATTGCTTGACAAATATTAAAAAAAGACTCGACTTGACTTTGACTTGACATTCATGACTCGAGACTTGACTCAGACTCGAGTTAAATGATTCAGAGATGGGGACTCGGCTTGACTCGGGTCAGACTTAAGTCGCAAATTTGAGACTTGAGAATTGCTTGACAAATATTAAAAAAGACTCGACTTGACTTTGACTTGACATTCATGACTCGAGACTTGACTCAGACTTGAGTTAAATGATTCAGAGATGGGGGACTCGGCTTGACTCGGGTCAGACTTAAGTCGCAAATTTGAGACTTGAGAATTGCTTGACAAATATTAAAAAAAGACTCGACTTGACTTTGACTTGACATTCATGACTCGAGACTTGACTCAGACTTGAGTTAAATGATTCAGAGATGGGGGACTCGGCTTGACTCGGGTCAGACTTAAGTCGCAAATTTGAGACTTGAGAATTGCTTGACAAATATTAAAAAAAGACTCGACTTGACTTTGACTTGACATTCATGACTCGAGACTTGACTCAGACTCGAGTTAAATGATTCAGAGATGGGGGACTCGGCTTGACTCGGGTCAGACTTAAGTCGCAAATTTGAGACTTGAGAATTGCTTGACAAATATTAAAAAAAGACTCGACTTGACTTTGACTTGACATTCATGACTCGAGACTTGACTCAGACTTGAGTTAAATGATTCAGAGATGGGGGACTCGGCTTGACTCGGGTCAGACTTAAGTCGCAAATTTGAGACTTGAGAATTGCTTGACAAATATTAAAAAAAGACTCAACTTGACTTTGACTTGACATTCATGACTCGAGTCTTGACTCAGACTCGAGTTAAATGATTCAGAGATGGGGGACTCGGCTTGACTCGAGTCAGACTTAAGCCGCAAATTTGAGACTTGAGAATTGCTTGACAAATATTAAAAAAAAGACTCGACTTGACTTTGACTTGACATTCATGACTCGAGTCTTGACTCAAACTCGAGTTAAATGATTCAGAGATGGGGGACTCGGCTTGACTCGCGTCAGACTTAAGTCGAAAATTTGAGACTTGAGAATTGCTTGACAAATATTAAAAAAAGACTCGACTTGACTTTGACTTGACATTCATGACTCGAGACTTGACTCAGACTCGAGTTAAATGATTCAGAGATGGGGACTCGGCTTGACTCGGGTCAGACTTAAGTCGCAAATTTGAGACTTGAGAATTGCTTGACAAATATTAAAAAAAAAGACTCGACTTGACTTTGACTTGACATTCATGACTCGAGACTTGACTCAGACTCGATTTAAATGATTCAGAGATGGGGACTCGGCCTGACTCGGGTCAGACTTAAGTCGCAAATTTGAGACTTGAGAATTGCTTGACAAATATTAAAAAAAGACTCGACTTGACTTTGACTTGACATTCATGACTCGAGACTTGACTCAGACTCGAGTTAAATGATTCAGAGATGGGGACTCGGCTTGACTCGAGTCAGACTTAAGTCGCAAATTTGAGACTTGAGAATTGCTTGACAAATATTAAAAAAAGACTCGACTTGACCTTGACTTGACATTCATGACTCGAGACTTGACTCAGACTCGAGTTAAATGATTCAGAGATGGGGACTCGGCTTGACTCGAGTCAGACTTAAGTCGCAAATTTGAGACTTGAGAATTGCTTGACAAATATTAAAAAAAGACTCGACTTGACTTTGACTTGACATTCATGACTCGAGACTTGACTCAGACTCGAGTTAAATGATTCAGAGATGGGGACTCGGCTTGACTCGGGTCAGACTTAAGTCGCAAATTTGAGACTTGAGAATTGCTTGACAAATATTAAAAAAGACTCGACTTGACTTTGACTTGACATTCATGACTCGAGACTTGACTCAGACTCGAGTTAAATGATTCAGAGATGGGGGACTCGGCTTGACTCGGGTCAGACTTAAGTCGCAAATTTGAGACTTGAGAATTGCTTGACAAATATTAAAAAAAGACTCGACTTGACTTTGACTTGACATTCATGACTCGAGACTTGACTCAGACTTGAGTTAAATGATTCAGAGATGGGGGACTCGGCTTGACTCGGGTCAGACTTAAGTCGCAAATTTGAGACTTGAGAATTGCTTGACAAATATTAAAAAAAGACTCGACTTGACTTTGACTTGACATTCATGACTCGAGACTTGACTCAGACTCGAGTTAAATGATTCAGAGATGGGGGACTCGGCTTGACTCGGGTCAGACTTAAGTCGCAAATTTGAGACTTGAGAATTGCTTGACAAATATTAAAAAAAGACTCGACTTGACTTTGACTTGACATTCATGACTCGAGACTTGACTCAGACTTGAGTTAAATGATTCAGAGATGGGGGACTCGGCTTGACTCGGGTCAGACTTAAGTCGCAAATTTGAGACTTGAGAATTGCTTGACAAATATTAAAAAAAGACTCAACTTGACTTTGACTTGACATTCATGACTCGAGTCTTGACTCAGACTCGAGTTAAATGATTCAGAGATTGGGGACTCGGCTTGACTCGAGTCAGACTTAAGCCGCAAATTTGAGACTTGAGAATTGCTTGACAAATATTAAAAAAAAGACTCGACTTGACTTTGACTTGACATTCATGACTCGAGTCTTGACTCAAACTCGAGTTAAATGATTCAGAGATGGGGGACTCGGCTTGACTCGCGTCAGACTTAAGTCGAAAATTTGAGACTTGAGAATTGCTTGACAAATATTAAAAAAAGACTCGACTTGACTTTGACTTGACATTCATGACTCGAGACTTGACTCAGACTCGAGTTAAATGATTCAGAGATGGGGACTCGGCTTGACTCGGGTCAGACTTAAGTCGCAAATTTGAGACTTGAGAATTGCTTGACAAATATTAAAAAAGACTCGACTTGACTTTGACTTGACATTCATGACTCGAGACTTGACTCAGACTCGATTTAAATGATTCAGAGATGGGGACTCGGCCTGACTCGGGTCAGACTTAAGTCGCAAATTTGAGACTTGAGAATTGCTTGACAAATATTAAAAAAAGACTCGACTTGACTTTGACTTGACATTCATGACTCGAGACTTGACTCAGACTCGAGTTAAATGATTCAGAGATGGGGACTCGGCTTGACTCGAGTCAGACTTAAGTCGCAAATTTGAGACTTGAGAATTGCTTGACAAATATTAAAAAAAGACTCGACTTGACCTTGACTTGACATTCATGACTCGAGACTTGACTCAGACTCGAGTTAAATGATTCAGAGATGGGGACTCGGCTTGACTCGGGTCAGACTTAAGTCGCAAATTTGAGACTTGAGAATTGCTTGACAAATATTAAAAAAAGACTCGACTTGACTTTGACTTGACATTCATGACTCGAGACTTGACTCAGACTCGAGTTAAATGATTCAGAGATTGGGGACTCGGCTTGACTCGGGTCAGACTTAAGTCGCAAATTTGAGACTTGAGAATTGCTTGACAAATATTAAAAAAAGACTCGACTTGACTTTGACTTGACATTCATGACTCGAGACTTGACTCAGACTTGAGTTAAATGATTCAGAGATGGGGGACTCGGCTTGACTCGGGTCAGACTTAAGTCGCAAATTTGAGACTTGAGAATTGCTTGACAAATATTAAAAAAAGACTCGACTTGACTTTGACTTGACATTCATGACTCGAGACTTGACTCAGACTCGAGTTAAATGATTCAGAGATGGGGGACTCGGCTTGACTCGGGTCAGACTTAAGTCGCAAATTTGAGACTTGAGAATTGCTTGACAAATATTAAAAAAAGACTCGACTTGACTTTGACTTGACATTCATGACTCGAGACTTGACTCAGACTTGAGTTAAATGATTCAGAGATGGGGGACTCGGCTTGACTCGGGTCAGACTTAAGTCGCAAATTTGAGACTTGAGAATTGCTTGACAAATATTAAAAAAAGACTCAACTTGACTTTGACTTGACATTCATGACTCGAGTCTTGACTCAGACTCGAGTTAAATGATTCAGAGATGGGGGACTCGGCTTGACTCGAGTCAGACTTAAGCCGCAAATTTGAGACTTGAGAATTGCTTGACAAATATTAAAAAAAGACTCGACTTGACTTTGACTTGACATTCATGACTCGAGTCTTGACTCAAACTCGAGTTAAATGATTCAGAGATGGGGGACTCGGCTTGACTCGCGTCAGACTTAAGTCGAAAATTTGAGACTTGAGAATTGCTTGACAAATATTAAAAAAAGACTCGACTTGACTTTGACTTGACATTCATGACTCGAGACTTGACTCAGACTCGAGTTAAATGATTCAGAGATGGGGACTCGGCTTGACTCGGGTCAGACTTAAGTCGCAAATTTGAGACTTGAGAATTGCTTGACAAATATTAAAAAAGACTCGACTTGACTTTGACTTGACATTCATGACTCGAGACTTGACTCAGACTCGATTTAAATGATTCAGAGATGGGGACTCGGCCTGACTCGGGTCAGACTTAAGTCGCAAATTTGAGACTTGAGAATTGCTTGACAAATATTAAAAAAAGACTCGACTTGACTTTGACTTGACATTCATGACTCGAGTCTTGACTCAGACTCGAGTTAAATGATTCAGAGATGGGGGCTCGACTTGACTCGAGTCAGACTTAAGTCGCAAATTTGAGCCTTGAGAATTGCTTGACAAATATTAAAAAAAAGACTCGACTTGACTTTGACTTGACATTCATGACTCGAGTCTTGACTCAGACTCGAGTTAAATGATTCAGAGATGGGGGACTCGGCTTGACTCGAGTCAGACTTAAGTCGCAAATTTGAGACTTGAGAATTGCTTGACAAATATTAAAAAAAGACTCGACTTGACTTTGACTTGACATTCATGACTCGAGACTTGACTCAGACTCGAGTTAAATGATTCAGAGATGGGGACTCGACTTGACTCGAGTCAGACTTAAGTCGCAAATTTGAGACTTGAGAATTGCTTGACAAATATTAAAAAAAAGACTCGACTTGACTTTGACTTGACATTCATGACTCGAGACTTGACTCAGACTTGAGTTAAATGATTCAGAGATGGGGGACTCTGCTTGACTCGGGTCAGACTTAAGTCGCAAATTTGAGACTTGAGAATTGCTTGACAAATATTAAAAAAAAGACTCGACTTGACTTTGACTTGACATTCATGACTCGAGACGTACTTGTGACTTGCACACGTGTGACTTACCCCCACCTCTGCATTTTAGTGTGATCTATGAGCAATAACGTAAGTAAGCAAGATGGTTGTAGGAGAAGATGCAAAGATTTAAGTCTGTTGCTGAACATATAAGACATTTGATTTATTCTCAGTCAGCTAAAATAAACAACAGAGAGCTAATTAAAGTTAACCAGTTAATTACACATCAGTGTTAATGATTTATGGGTTTATTTGTTAGGTCGCTAATTAGTGTAATATTTTGGATGTTTTATGTTTTTGTGCTGTTTATGAATATGATCGTTTTTTTTTTTCTTTACTGATTAGACAAAAGCAAAGTTAAGCAGTGGCTTATTGTAAAAAAAAAAAAAAAAAAGGCAGGAGGATCGAAATACCAGTTTAGGGATTGTGAGAGCTTCTGAATAAGCTCCTAGTTCACTTGCGACGATCTGATCGGCCATTTTGAGTTCTCTCTCAATCGCAAAATTCTTCCAAAGCACTTGTAAGTTTGCTCACGTAAAAAAATCCCACAATGCACCACAACAACCAGGTATCAGTGCTCACAGAGAGCCAGAGCTGTAGAATTAGTGTCAGACACATTATTTCAGAACATAGTAAATACTAACTTAATATCTATTATCTAATATCTTAACATTTCTTAGTCTCTAATAACATGCACTTTAATGGCCACTTTTATGTTCATTTTTACTCTTTAACCCTCAGTTCTGTGTTGTTTTATTATAGCTCTGTGTCTTTACATAGCACCAGGATCCTGGAGGAACGTTGGTTTATGTTTATGTACTCTTGACTCTCTCTCTCTCTCTCTCTCTTTCGTCACACCCTTTTAAATGAGCTGAAACCAGTATCATGTAGTAAACAGCAAGGGAAATGCGTCATTTGTTGAATTACACGAACCCACTGCTGACATGCCTTGAATTTTTTTACATCTTCCATGCCATCTCTCATCACTTACAGTATAAACTGGAGACCCTCAGAGACTCAGGGCTGGTCCACTGTACTACATCCTGAAGCAGGCATGTGCGAGGAATACGTTTATTTTTTTCCTTACATTTTCTTGCTGTACTGGCAGCAGCTCATAAAGTGAGCTATGGGCTATTAAGTTCTAAGTAGCTCCTGCTGGTGGTCAGGCCCTGTTAGATATTACGTGTCATGTGGGCCTTCCAGGACACGGCACGGCTCCTTTCCTGCTGTACCGCTATGGATTAATATCAGATATCAGATGGTAATATATTGCTTTAGGATGCCATCTATTGTGTTTGGCTGAGAGAGAGCTGTGACGAGCTGTGATTGCATTTTCATCCTGGATCATAGTAGTGAAGAATCACATTCTTTCTCACATATGGTACACATCAAGACTTATGTAGGAGTAGGCCAGGGCCTGTTATGTAATAAAGACTACGAGTGCAACAGACTGTTTTTGGGATAAAGAAGAAGAGGCATAATGCCTCCTCTGACTGTAGAGGTACTGTAAATATACTCCAGTATTTAGAGCTCAGATAAAGTGCAAAGAACGTGACAAAGTGCAGAAAAACATGACTGAAGTCCAGCATGCAGACTGAGCAGACTTATCGTAGAGATTATAACAAATATGAATGACAAAGAGAGTTGTTGTTATACATTATAGTGGAATGTTTCCTGTTTTTGAGACTCCACTGAAAATCTGGGAAATTTGTGACATCGTGCATGTTTACTCCTTTTGGATAAAAGATCAGACTCATCCCATTCACTGAGCATGTAATCAGACAGAACACCAAACGGTCTGATCTAACATAAATGGTCAGGTGTTAAACAAACCAAATACTAAAAACTCTGAAATCCGTGTAAATATTTAGAAGATTTGTATGTTTCACTCGTTCTCTCTGACCTTCGGAGCTCACTGTATATCTCAAACCAAACAGTCGGCTTTCTGTTATATCAGTACTAAGAGTCAGAGTCTCTAAAGACCGGGTGGAGTGTGTAATCAGGTGTAATCATACACATGTTTATCTTTCCTCTAAAATTCATTCATCCTTCTCTGGAACTTCAGACTTTCTGGACTTTTTAAAATGAAAACACGGTCCGGTATTGGGAGTTTTTCTCTCCCATTCTTTTGGAAAGGCATCACGTTAATCATGAGTGGAGACATCGCTGTGTTTGAGGTAAGATGAGGGAGAAGGAGGAACGTTGGCAGACTGCCCTGTTCAGGGGTGGCTCCTGCTTTTAACAAGACTCTGATCCTCCAGCACTTCTTCTGCTGTGAAGCAGATCTAATCCTCCTGCACACATCTAACGCTGAAAGAGTCTGTTTGTGATGCAGCCCGGTCCTGCCTTTCTTTCCCGTGTGGGATTATTCCTGCAGTGAATGACGGCTGCTCTCTTCTTACCTGGATCAACCATCGAGTGCAGGATTACGCTCATGATATCGCAGCAGATGTGTTTACTCTGGAGATTTATGCACACTGAGCTGTCATTAACTGCAAGGTTGCTTTGCTTAGGCCATGTTGCAACTTGCTCGATGGAAGTTTTTAGGAGTTTTCGTAACGGAAACCCCCGACTTCTTCACAGAGAGCAGTTCAAAGTCAATGTCTTCAAACGCGACAGTCAGAGAGAGTTAGGCTTTTATTAGAAAAAAAGAATTACTAACCTAATTATGCTACTGAGTGCAAATGGTGATTAGGGAAAATAAATAAATAAAAATCTGTGTGTTTGTTCCTTGCTATATTTCCTCCAAACAGTTTTTAGATTGACTCCCATCATCCATCAAATCACTCAAAGGCGTCTACTAAATGCCGACGATGTGAAATAGCAGCAGCTTAGTAGAAAGTCCAGGAAACTCCACCTTCTCCTAGCTCACTTTGTATATAAAATCTCTCAAAGGGGTAAATCTCAGCACTGAGACATGATACTTAAAATGAAAAGAAAGTATAAATAATACGTCAAAATCTTACTCGGTGAAAAATGGACTCTTCCAGCCAAAAAATGGACTCAAGTGAAAGTCAAACGTTGTTACTTTTATACGTACTCAAGTACTAAATCAAATCTAATAAAGTTAGTGGTAGGTTTTTATGTAAAATGTAACTGTTAATGATTTTTTAAAACATTAAACATTTAAATTATTGTGAAAACAATTCACCCAATCATGCACTGTAAAGCTACCTGAGAAAAGAGATTTCCCCTCCAAGCTCTCCTACATGGCTTACTTACCTATGCTGGGGCAGTGAAGGCTCGAGTGTTCTGGGTTGTTGATCGGAAGGTCAGGTTTCAAGCCCCAGCACTGCCAAGTTGCCACTACTGGTCCCTTATTGGGTCTGTGTCATGACTGACCCTGAGCTCTGGTCCCAAGTTCCTCAGTTGGACGTGTGAAGAAAATAATTCCTCCGTGCTGTAATGTATACAGTCTGTATGCAAAAGTTTAGGAACCCCTGACAGATTCATTCACTCATTTCCTACCGCTTTATCCGAACTTCTCGGGTCACGGGGAGCCTGTGCCTATCTCAGGCGTCATCGGGCATCGAGGCAGGATACACCCTGGACGGAGTGCCAACCCATCGCAGGGCACACACACACTCTCTCATTCACTCACACACACACACTACGGACAATTTTCCAGAGATGCCAATCAACCTACCATGCATGTCTTTGGACCGGGGGAGGAAACCGGAGTACCCGGAGGAAACCCCCGAGGCACGGGGAGAACATGCAAACTCCACACACACAAGGCGGAGGCGGGAATCGAACCCCCGACCCTGGAGGTGTGAGGCGAACGTGCTAACCACTAAGTTGGTGTTAACTCATCTTCCTTCAGTAAATAAAATGTACTGTATTTTGTGTTTAATGTTTTGAGTTGAAACTGTTATGAATGGCAAACATGCAAAAATGACAGGAATACAGCGATGTATATTTAATCACCAAGCATACCACAGACATCATTAATACATCAGTCAGTCTGCTCTAATAAAATGATCTAAAATGCACAGATTAAACAATATAAAGCAAGCATGGTTTTACTGTTTTATTGCTAGCTCAGGTAATTGTCGTTTTTGTTATAATAAACGATAAATGCATTATTCTGCACGTTATTGCAACACATTTTCTAACAGCCTGCATGTGTGCATGAGGGTCATGAGGTTCGGAGTAGGAGACTACATTTTATCCGTAACACATCTGTAACGCTCAAGCAGACTCACACAAGGTCCATATGATTTCTTTCCCAGTCGAGGCTTATATAAATATATTATACTCCTAATGAGAAGAGTAAGCACATAAAAGAGCAAGAGTAACTCACCCTGTAAAGTCGAGTCCAAATACTCCAACATTCTGCCAGGTGGAGTGAGAGGATTAGCTAAAGGTGTTTGTTTCACATAATGTTGTGAGGATCAGGCACATAAACGCTTACAGTAATACAATCCAGTCCTGTCTGCCTGCCTTCTCCTGCTTAAGCTTGTTCTTCTGCTCCAGTAAACAGGTTCAGGACTTAAACCGAATGTTCTACTTTAAACGGCTGAAACTCATCAGGATCGAAAGGCATCGTGTTTGTTCATTAAACCCGGAACTGTGTTTTATCTCTATATAACTTGATTGTAAAAAATACAGGAAAAGGACATTCTATTGTATCTGCACCATATTTGTGTTGATACTACAGTAATGCATTCGATTTACTGCTGTTTATTAAAGTGACGTGACATACGGCTAAGTACGGTGACCCATACTCAGAATTTGTTCTCTGCATTTGACCCATCCAAAGTGCACACACACACGGCAGTAAACACACACACACACACCGTGAACACACAGAACTGTAGACACAACGCAGAATTCATGAGAAACCGGTGAGGAATTTTGCCTGTAATCCGCTATCCTAAGTGCCGGTTGAGTCTTAACTGAATACGTAGGAGCACCACTCTCATATTGCACCTCACCATCCACCCCCATCCACCACCTGTCTTCTGAATAGTTTGTACCCCCTCTGTGTTTTTTTTGTAATGCTGTAATCTTGTTCATTTCCTGTCCTGGTTATCCACAAGCAGGACATTTGTGGGTCAAGTGGTCAGTCACAGAGTCCCTAAAGATTCACAGCTTCTTCTCTTTGATGTTTGGTGCATCCAGTAAGGTCTCCATGAACAACACCATAGAACTAAGAAGAATGTCATTTGGTCGCCATGGCTACAGCTTCTTGGTTCACCCTGAGGTCAGCAGACGTTCTTCTAATAAGGCTTGACTAATCACGCTAAAGCGTCAGACGTTTACACAGATTCTAAACTATCCTAATTAGGCGAGAGGAATGTTTACTTGAGATCTGAAAGCGAGTAAAATATATCTTGTTTTTTGCTTAGCGAGCAGATTGTATTCATGCATTAAGACTCTGTCGGTTAGCAGAGAGTCAGGAGAGTCAGAAAAGTGAGGCAAAGGCAAACATTCAGCCCTTGTTTCAGAATTTTACAATTATATTAAAGTAAGGTGCAGCTTATGAAACCTTATATGCCTGAGGGCCTCAGCAGCACACCCACCCAAACCCACCCACCCACCCACCCACCCACCCACCCAAGACGCTTAAATAGAGCAGGCAATAAAACTGCTCCAGGACAAGTTTTTAACACACAGTGTACTCGCTTCCCAAGGAGAATTCATTTACATGATAGGCTGCAGGTTTTTCTTATCAGGCTGTAGGTAGGCTTGATTACTGGTTACATGTTAAATGTAGCCATGTTTACATGCTGTTATACACACTTATAACACACTTTTTTACTTTTTTTGCTCTTTGTACACAATTCAATTCAAGTTTAACTGTATAGCGCTTTTTACAGTTGACATCGTCTCAAAGCGGCTTTACAGAACATAAACATAGAACAGAAGGTTAATATAAAGAATAATATAAAGATTAATAGAATACAAAATTAAAGATTAATATTAGATAGATTTAGTTCACAATCTGTATGTATTTATCCCCTATGAGCAAGTCTGAGGTGACTAAGGCATCAGTGGCAAGGAAAAACTCCCTTAGATGGTGAAGGAAGAAACCTTGAGAGGAACCTCATCCTCATATGGGTGACACTGGAGGGTGTGATTATAAATACACAGTCCAACACACTGTCTAACATTTCAGTCGTTTCAGTCATTTTGCTCATACTGTACAATATTTCAGTTGCTGTTTTTTGCACAATCTTATACGCTATCTCAGGGACCTGCTGCTAAGAAACTGTGTTCATTCTAGTATAGAATGTGTCTACATACAGTATTGACAGTACATACAGTTTTTGTTTACTGTCTTTTTGTATTTTGTGTATTGTCTTGTAACCTTTTGTCTGCACTGTCTTGTCTGTCTTGTCTGTCTTGTCCTGCACTGTCTTGTCTGTCTTGTCTGTCTTGTCCTGCGCTGTCTTGTCTGTCTTGTCCTGTTTGCACCAGGTTACACAGATGCACTTTATGTATCTAGGACTAACTTAAGGTCCTTAAGCTCTGTCCTTGTTTTATGTAACACCATGATCCTGGAGAAACGTTGTCTCATGTCACTGTGTACTGTAACAGCTCTATATGGTTGTAATGACAATAAAAGCTTCTTGACTTGACTTGACTTGACTTGACTTGACTTGAAAAGCTGCCAAAACCAAATAAAAGCCTAAATGTATAAATTCAATAGAACAAACACAAGGAACCAAAGTGAGATACAGTAGAAAGAATAAGCGATAGAAATGCAGTAAGAGATCTGGTATAGGAACTTTCTATATGTCTAAGAATTATAATGGTTTTTTTTATTTATTGGGACATTAATTTATTGGTTCGTCTTTATAAGAAGCAGAAGAAGAAGAAGAAGAAGAAGAAGAAGAAGAAGAAGAAGAAGAAGAAGAAGAAGAAGAAGAAGAAGAAGAAGCACTTAACCTCCATACTAGTCAGGGTCATGCTGGTTCCAGAGGTTGTAGTGGGAACACTGGGATACATGTGGAATACACACACACACACACACACACACACACACACACACACACACACACACACACACACACACACACACACACACACACACACACATACACACACACACACACACAAATATTTCAGTGAAGTAAAGGTATATGTTAATCATAATGATTATAAAAAAATCAATGCATGATATATTAGTTACTCCACTATACATAATGACTGACAATGGATTCAATCTTTGAGTCTAATTTGTTTCTATATTTTCTATATTTTATTTCTAACATCTGAATGTAGACCACATTGTTTGCAGCGTCAAAGGGTTTAAATGTGCATCAGCGTGCACTTTTTCCACAGTATTTAACCTCACACTCTGTACTTTGAGCTTTTATAGTTAAACAAATTGAATTTGTGTTATTGATGTTTGGTTTGTAACAGAACGCTTACATTACAAAACTTATTACAAACACCATGAACTGAAAATCACTTCCTGCTGTGTCAGGGATAAGTACAGACAAGCTTTCTTTCTTTTCGTCCCCTGACCCTCCTGACTCCTGACTCCTGGATTAAGGCATGAGACTATGGTAGTGTTCTGGAGGACAACGTCCAGGTATGAACATGTGACAATTATCACTGACTATCGAGAACAATGCAAGTGCTGTTTTAAACACTGTGTGGCTAAGTAGGAAAAAAAAAGTCCTAGATTCACATTTGAACAAACTTTTCCTTACTAAAGCCAGGTGGCAGTGTCACTACCCATTTTTCCAGCTGGCCTCTAGGGGGCACTGTTACAGCCAGCGCTGCTAGACGGAGCAAGATGGAGACTTCTGATGAAAGTAGAGCAGCTGTCCAAATGTTATTTCAACATTCTTTCAAAGGCACAGCAACACCATGTTTCAGTGAAGATGATTTTTCTCAGCTTTCTCATCTCCCACTGAGAATAAAGAACATTTTCCTTGTTGAACACACACGTCCACGTTCTTTCTTTCTTTCTTTCTTTCTTTCTTTCTTTCTTTCTTTCTTTCTTTCTTTCTTTCATTTACGCAACATTCTTTAACCTCCACTTACATAAACAAAATGCTTGCATTAAAAACTAGACCAAAAATTTGGGAAAATTAGAAATCACTCAGCTGAGTTGGCGATCTTTCTGTATTTATGGTAATTTTGCGTTTAACAGGATATTGTTAGACTGCTGTGATGCTCTCTGAAAAATATTTATAGATAAAAAGAGAGATTTATCACATGTTCACCAAAACACGCAAGATATTTTGATGATGCTGACCTTACAGGATCAAAGTTTGCAAGTGCATGGATAAGTGTATTCTTGTGTGTGTGTGTGTGTGTGTGTGTGTGTGTGTGTGTGTGTGTGTGTGTGTGTGTGTGTGTGTGTGTATGGCATATCTCTCTGCCTTTAATTCCAAAGGGGATATTTGTTTGAAAGGAGGAACACAGCTGGGAGAGCATCTGGATCCAGACTATTTGGCTGGGCACCCAGCAGAGTCTCATCACACCCTTACAAATATCTCACTTTTCCCCTCTCTGTTCTGCTTAAATCTCTTTCTCTTCCCTCTCGTTTTCTCTCCGTACTACTTTCACCTTAGTATAGTTTTCTTTGGCCACGTGACAGAACCTGACACTCCTCGTCACAGTACACCAAGGCACATGAATAGAAGCTGATGCTGACATTAATAAGGATGTGAAAGATTTTGTCTGTTTTTCTTGTAAAATTACTCAAACTGTGTTACATTGCCACAATTTCCAAATTATTTGAGGTCTGGTGACCTAAAACCTGTATAACCAGACATGACCTGACCTAAAACAGTGTATTTTCTGGGATCGACCTGCTAATTTCAGCTATGCTCAGTTCCCCACAACACATGCTACCACCACCATGCTTCACTGTATGGATGGTGCTCTCGGGGTGATGTCTAGTGCTGTAGAGTGATGTAGCAAGGCCAAAAAGTTACAGAGAGGAGAACCTTTTTCCACAGGTTTGCTGATTGTCCAATAAAGGAATTTATTTAGTTTTTTCTTGTGGAGTAGGCTGTGGTTGTCCTCTGAAAACCTTCTCCTATATCAGCCGTGGATTTCTCCAGCACCTTCAGAGTTACTCTTATGCCCCTTTTCCACCGAGGCAGTTCGAGTGCTGGTTCGGAGCCTAATTTAGAACCAGTTCTTTCTGTTTCGACCGCCAAAGCACCGGCTCCGAACCAGGAAAAGTGGTTCTTAAGTAGCACCAAAACGTTGCTGGTCTAGACTTAAGAACCGCTTGGGGCGGGAGCTGGGGGCGGGGCTACTGTTAGCGCCTGTGGGCGGAGCTACTGTTAGCGCCTGTGGGCAGGGTTACTGTTAGCGCATTTGATAATGTACCTTAAGTATACTAATGTTTAATACACTTTTACTTTACCACGATATGATACATTATCAGCACACATGATAGTAGGTAGCTACATGCTAAGGCTAAATTTTTTTCTGTGTTAATGATAAAATAACGTTATGTACTTTATCGATCACAACCTCCGTTTATACAGATTACACAAAGCTGCACGTACACGTTTTATTCGCTGCGTTTGGATGCCGATGTAGGTTCACAAAGCCATGAGCATTAACAGTAAAGCAACATCCGCCATTGTTGTTGTGTTTGTGTTTGCCGCTGCTGCGCTAACGTCGCTGTGACACGTGACACGTATACAGTGACGTCAGACTCTGCGCTGTGATGCTCTCTAGCCGGTGGAAAGGCAAACCGGTTCTTAGAAGGTTCGCCAGTGGAACCAACTTTGAACCAGCACCAGCTCTGAACCAGCACCCGGTTCTTTCCGGTGGAAAAGAGGCACTAAAGGTCTCCTGGTTACGTTTCTGACTAATGCCCTCTTTACCTACTTTACATACGGGCTTTCAGTGAGGGCCTCAAGTTGGTCATCCTTGAGCATTTTGTCTTATCTTTTTAATAACAACCAATTGCTGTTCCAAAAGATACCTCATTTGGTCGGATGGACCGATGTTAATGATGCTGATGAACTGTGATGACTCGAGCACTCAACTATCGTATTGTATTGACTTTTAAATGTAGGTCGAAACAGATTTGTAGTTGACTACGATCACTTTTATACAGCCTGTAGTGTTCATAAATATAAAGTTGTCATATACAGTAAATATAGACTCCATGTATGTATATATACAGCATATTGATTTATATATTTATATCACTGCATCAAACTAGCTCTTTAGGGATAACAAGAAATTTATTTTTAAACTTTTGAACTATTTTTATTCTGTATCTAAGCTCCTGTAATGCCGCTTTTAGACAATGTCAAATTAGTTACCCAAAATATGTTGTTACACACTTCTGTACAATCGATCTACTACACATAAAACCCTCCGATGTATATCTAATTAGCTGAAATGTAATAAAAGTGAGTGTCAGTAAAACCCTGCATGATTTCTATAAACTAAAAATCTCATTTTTACTCCTCTGTGTTAATTAACTAACCAACACGTACTAACGTGTACTTATGGAGGTTGTTATTTGTTCATGCATGAATTTATCAGACTAACGTCATAGATAAGATTCGAGCTTCATTAGATCCTGATTAGTACACGTCTTAACTCATTATCGTTTCATACCGCGGTATTTATTTTGTCATTAATTTTTCTGTGATCGTCAGTTCCAGGCACACACACACACACACACGCATGCACACACACACACACACACACACACAGAGTAATGCATTGTAACAGGCAGATTTCCTGGAACACATCATCAACCTCTACTCAGAAACAGTATTTTTTCTTCCCTGGAGCTATTTCTGTAAGCCTTCAGTACATTACAGACATTAACGTAAAGCCCGTTACTGTGAAAATTCTGTTTCTTGCACATTACCTTGAAAAGAGGGTATGAAGTGCTCACACACTCGAAAGTGTTCATTTAGCAGCATTCGTTTAGATGAAGAAACATCTATCACCCAGGCTACAGGTTTTTTTTGCCAGCCGTACGATAAAAACATGAAGGTAAATAGGCTGTGAAGTTGTATTGACTTTCATGTAATGGGGGCAGCCTGAAATAATTCATAACAAGCAATGGGCTGAAAAGCAAATATACTTTATACTCTCATTCTTAATCTTAGAGCCACAAGCAGAGTGAGTGCTGTACTTTGTACTTTAAACATGACAACACTCGTGACCATCAACGTGTAGCTTCACTGACTCAGATGGAAACATTACCAAATGGCTTCCAGAAATTCATAAAGAAATAATTTCGTTCTGATTACTAAGAGTTTGAAGAACGGGAATGCACAAGATTGCGCAGGCATGTGGATTGACACATCTCCTGGCTTTATGATGCAAAACATCCTGGATGAAAATAGTAGAAGGCGTCATGAAGCAGAGAAGAAAGCATTTCAGAGATTTTATTCATTCAGAGACCAGATGCCACACCAGGAGTGCTGGACAAGGAGGGAGAAACATTCTAGAAGGATCAGCAGTTCACTGCAGGGCACCACACACACACACACACACACACACACACACACACACACACACACTACCACCACCGTGTTTCACATGAGTTATTATGTTTTGGATCATGAGCAGATCCTTACTTTCTCCACATTTTCTGACTTTTCTGGCCTGTCTGTCACTCTGGAAGAGGTTCATCTAGCACCACCAAGCTGCAACTGTTGGGCCCTTGAGGAAGGCCCTTAACTCTCTCTGGTCCGAGTCGCAAAAATGTGACAAATATAAAGGCTTCTTAATAAGAGACCTTCGTTTTTTTCACAGTTTTAACAATGTATCTGTCATCAGCTGTTGTAGTTTTCCTTGGCTGATCTGTTCCATGTCCTGTTATTAGTACACCATTGCTTTCTCTCTCGTTCAGGACATTCCACCTTGTTGTCTCCACAATGGCCGATGCTTGCGCAATGTCTCAGATTGGCTTTCTTCCTTTTCTTCTTTACTTTCAGCTTTAGTCTGGCTTGTTTTTGTCTTATACACTGAGCTATTCAGAGACATTAATTGTTTACAATCAGTCTAACAGGGCATACCTGGGAAACGAGAAACACCTGTCAAAAACACGTTCCAGTATTTCTGAAGAAATGGGTGGGGTCATATTCTAAGCAGGTACCTGTCGGGAGATGAAGCTGAAATACTGATCTATAATCTCGTGTTCATCCGAAAAGTATTAACCGTGGTGTTCCGATACTTTTGGATACGGTATATACTGTACGTATATTCCTAACATCTGTCTGTGATGAGACTTAAATGATGTTTTGTTGTAGTTAGAGGTCTGTCAGCTGCAGGATAAGCATGCATTTATAGCAAAGGACACTATCTCAGATTGCCCCTGCTTTCACATTAAAGCCTGTTTAGTTTACACAATAAAACAATTATCATGCTATCAGCCCAGGAAAGTCCACTACTACATTCCCATATCGATCTTTATTGCACCTTTTCCATTTTATTGCTCTTCATTGCCCTTTTGCTGGATTTTTATTAGCGTTGATTTTCATTGCTGCTGGGGGATTTTTCCAAAACATTATCTATTACGAGTTGTTCTAAATGTTGTGGATGACACATTTGCACCTTATTGGGGAGAAAAGCTGTAGTAATGCACTTGTCTAGCTTGGAACCAGTCACGATTATGTGTCTTTAGATTCTAGAATTCTGTGCCAGCCTGAAGAAATTACAGCCAGATAGCTGACTGAGGCCTTCTCCAATGTAATAAACAGCATGTGACCATTAGCAGCAGCAGCAGCAGCAGCAGCAGCAGCGGCTCAGCCTGAGCTGTAGAGGCGATGGATATTTAAACTGCTCCTTACATGCAAATGTGCTGGAATAGTCAGCCTACTGTTTGGTCTTATCTGATGCTCCATGCGGGCTGGAGGCCAGGGTCTGGTCATTGTTCTCACTCTGAAACAGGACTTCTCTGTCAATACTGAAACCCTGAACTACTCTCTATTATGTGGCTGCTCTAATGACATGGCCAAATGTCTGCTGTCAGAGCTTTGGCGCTGCCTAATTTCTCCAGGCACAAAGAAACCCAGTGGCAATGCGAGACTGCAAATCGATATATGTTGGATGAAAAGGACACAGGAAGCTAAGGGAAGGTTTGCATAACATTTGTGTGATGTTCAGATTGGTGCGGTGCCCATTTTTACATCCTGTATCTTGATATTGCTGTCTGAATCCGCTGCCAAAAATGTAACAGTACTTCACTGATGAGCCGTAATCTTGGCACGGGGAGAACATGATGTGATGAGGTTTAAAAACAGATGGTCTCGAATGATTTATTCCAGCCCATCTCCATATGGGTCCCACCTCAGAAATGACCTCATGATATTAATCTGTGGTTCCTTCCTAAACTATTAGCATAAAGTCACTGTATAGTCTAACTTTGTACGCTGTAGCTTTACAGTTTCCCTTCACTGGAACTCAGAGACTCGACCCCTGTCCCATCATGACAATGTCCCTGTACACAAAACACAGAGCTCCATGAAGACATGGTGTGTGAAGGTTGGAGTAGAAGATCTCGAGTGTCCTGCACTGAGCCCAGACTCTGACTCAACCCCACTGAACACCGACTGAACCCCAGACCTCCTCACTCTTACACCATCAGTGTCTGATCTCACTAATGCTCTTGTAGCTGAATGAACACAAACCCACACAGACTCACTCCAACATCTAGTGGAAAGTCTTCAGAGAAGACCTTAGAAGAGAAGAGAAGAGAAGAGAAGAGCCGATTAAATCTGGAATGAGATGTTCAACAAGCTCATTAGGATGTGATGGTCAGGGTGCACAAACTTCTAAACATATAGTGAATAGTATTACACCCGGAGCAGTGGGCAGCCATTTATGCTGCGGTGCCCAGGGAGCAGTTGGGGGGTTTGGTGCCTTGCTCAAGGGCACCTCAGTCATGGCCGGCCAGAGACTCGAACCCACAACCTTAGGATTACGAGTCAGACTCTCTAACCATTAGGCCACGACTTGCCCTTTAAACTGATTTTGTTGTCAAATTAAAGCTAAAAAAAAAACTTAATCTCTAGTGTTGTTATTGTGGAGCCATTTTGGGCCTAATCATTAATTAACACCACTATGTCCAAGAGCAATCACACTGAGAGACTAATCTCAGTTTAATCAACATACTGATGTCATATTCAACAGGTTTCTTCACTCTACATTCACTCGACACTATCCGTGTAAAGAGAAGGCTTGAATGATGAATATAATCTATTCTGTATATATTCTTGTCCGTAGTGTGTGAGTGTGTGAGTGAATGAGAGTGTGTGTGTGTGCCCTGTGATGGGTTGGCACTCCGTCCAGGGTGTATCCTGCCTCAATGCCCAATGACACCCGAGAAGTTCGGTAGAAAAAAGCGGTAGAAAATGAATGAATGAATGAATGAATATTCTTAACATGTCTTCAGTGCACATTGTTCACACACATATATAGACCACGTAGATCCCTGTGTATAATACCAACTGCTCCTTCTCCACATATCACCCTTATAGCTGTATATATTTATTTGTAATTTATTGTAAATATGCCACTGATGTACTTCTGGTTAGATGCTGACTGAATTTTGTTGACTTTGTACTGTACATGCACGATGGCAATAAAATCTAATCGAATCTAATCTAATTCATCTAATCTAATGATACTTTTACTAATATTTGTGTCTTGGGAAAGACTACAGAGACATATTGTGTAGGATAGAAGCACGTCTTTACAGTGTATGTGTCGTTTATTGCCTTACGAGAAACAAGTAGCTTGTATGGATGGCTCTGTTTGAGAGAAGCCACTAGAGGAACAATGGAGCTTAGCAGGGCCTCAAAGCTGAAGAGGCCCACAATGGGGCTTGAGCATAACTCAGCCCACACACACACACACACACACACACATACACACACACACACACACACACACACACACACACACACACACACACAAACACACACACACAGAGCAGTATCATCAATCACACCGTTATGCACTGCTCACTAGACATCAAAAACAGCTATGGGATGATGAGGTAAGATCATTCTTCATGGTTCACAGTTCAGCAGTCAACAGACTGAAAACACAACATTAGCACATACTTTAGCTCGGGGGCATTAAGGGTGACAGGCCTGTTCCTGATAATGGCAGTGCATTTAGACTGGCTCCAGATTCTGCTGATATGAAAGCACTAAATCAAGACAGAAGCCATTTTGCTGGTTCGAGTTGGAGTGGTTTGACTTTTTGAACTATTTTGGTCACTGTGATGTGGAAATATCTTGAATATAGTTAAATATACAGTTATGTAGTGTTTTCTAACACTTAAACATCTACATTTAAAAACATTTTCTAACATTTAGAATACAGAATCTACCATTTAAGTTCAAGTTTTACAGTTTGTTGTTCTATTTGAATAAAAATAAAAATAAAAAATCTATTTAAA
>NC_062541.1:16838888-16856388 GCF_022655615.1 Tachysurus fulvidraco
AATGATAAAGGAAATAACGAATAATAAAAGAAATAAGAATTAACAGAATAAAAATTCTAGATTATTATTAGTTGTATATAGTTCACAGTGTGTATGTATTTATTCCCCAATGAGCGAGTCTGAGGTGACTCAGGCAGCAGTGGCGAGGAAAAACTGCCTTAAATTGGTAAAGGAAGAAACCTTGAGAGGAACCGGACTCAAGGGGGAACCCATCCTCATATGGGTGACACTGGGGGTGTGATTGTAATATACAGTCAGTTAAATGTTGTATTGGTGTAAGGTTCATGGACTTCGGATCTCCTGAGTACCACAGAGTCTAACTGGAGATGTCTCAGGATTCTTAGAGTCGGCCTCGGCTCAGTGGACGTCCAAAGGCTTCATCCCACAGAGGACGTTGGGAGCTGGTACAATGTCTGGATGCCTCGGGATGGGTACAAAGAGAGAAGCAGTGGAAAGGGATTAACATATCTGCTGTTCATAAAAATGTGCAGGTCTGATGTACTGGTGCATGATATTATGGGATGTATTATGTGTACGCCTGACCAAAGAGATGAGTTTTTAATCTACGTTTAAACTGGGAAAGTGTGTCTGCGCCCCGAACACTATCAGGAAGACTATTCCAAAGTTTGGGAGCTAAATAAGAAAACGCTCTACCACCTCAGAAGGGTCACTTCTGAGTCTGGTTCCTCTCAAGGTTTCTCCCTCATATCATCTCAGGGACTTTTTCCTCATCACATTCACCTTAGGCTTGTTCATTAGGGATAAATGTTAGAGACAAATAACTTAATTTTATACTTTATTATTTTTATTATGTTTCTATACTTCTGTCAAGCTGCTTTGAGACAATGTGACTTGTTTTAAGTGCTAAACAAATATATTGAATTGAACTGAATTGAATAACAGCTCTGACACCTCAGACTTGTTTGTCCTGCACATCCCATAGAAGCTCCTTTACACTGAGATCAGAGGAATTTGAAGGCAACACCTGAAGCTTTTTGTCATGTTCCCCTTAAATAGTTCCTGAACGTTTACAGCATATCAGGTAGCACCACCCTGTTGTTATTAGGGAACAGCGTTAACATGAAGAGGTGAACTGGATCTGAAACAGTGCTGGAAGTCGGTGCTATACTGTAAGTGTCAATGTCACATCCACATGAATGCAAGACCCAAAGTTTCCCAGCAGAACATTGCCCAGAGCATCAAACTGTGCTGTTATAAAGACATACAGTAATCAATCAGTGGCTTTAAAGTTATGGTGCATCATCTATTTTGTAGTTCCTATCTTTATGGAGTTTATATAGTATGTATTCCCTCCAGTCTGATCTTATTTCTGCCTTGATATCAGATCTATCCATCTCAAATAATGGGTAACGGCTGGAATTATTCAGCAGCAGTCTGACTTATTTTAACACCAACAGGTGAAACTGGAAAAGTATCTGATATTATGCCAGCAGACAACTTTGTTCACTCTGCCAGCTGGACTGAATCCAGTAGCTGAGGATCTTCGTGTAGATATCATTAACTTGTATATTCTTAGGTATTCATCAGGGGTGTTGCTAAGGATTTGGCAAACAATGATGTCATTCCAAAATAGTTCAAGAAGTGTGTTTTGTTTTGTGAATGATTTGCTACTGGACACACGGTGGTGTTGTTACCTGATCAAGTGTCCCTTGGTGTTTGAAGCCTTGGGGTAATTGAGGAGTTGAGTGGGAGGAGACAATGTGGTCTATTTCTGCTCCATTAAGACCGAACACAGTAGGAATTATACAAAGCAGCTCCAGTCTCTCCGCCTCGGTGTGGTGAAGCTTTTATCTCTAACCACAAAGCAACACAAACACCCCAGAGGCAGCGAGAAGCACTTAAGCACACACAAGCCCCAGAGCCAGAAATTCAGCTTAGATCATTGGTAAAACAAAACAGAACGAAACAACCGGTATCAACACTATCATTTCAGTAGAAGCACAGAAAAGGTCATGATATCTGCAGGGACTGAAGTAAACTAGACTTCAGCGTCAGAGGCAGAGAACTCATTCGGCATGTGGATATGTAGCTCCTTGGGAACTTGGGACAATGTCCTCAAACCCAGCAAGAGTTCAGCAAGTGACGTCAAATCACCATGTCTGTTCAGAGCATCAACAGTAAACACAACAACACCTCATACCTGATGGATGAAGTCTGATTTTTGAGAGCACAGTGTGTGGATTTTTTTTTTCCTGAATTTCTTCCTAATTTATTCAGAGAGCAGAGAGGCTGAAGGTCACCTCACATCACATGCTTCTTCTGAGACATGTGATGCCAACCAAGCAGATCTTCTCTCAGCACTGCTCACTCTGCTCTGGGAGCAAAAGTGCTATCTGCCATCATCGACATGCATGAACTCAGATACACCCTCGACTGGCTGTGATTGACAGCAGGGATAGAGGAAGCCCCTCCCACTCAGAGAGCACAGACAAAACCACTTGTTGATTTTCACACCCGAATTAAATGATGTAAATAATGCTATCACTGTTACTGAAGACAATATATCACTTTCAGTACAAAGCAGACTGTTAAAAGTAAACGTCAGTGTCAAATCTCTTCAATCCGAACTCGTTTAAAATGCCATCAAAATAATGTAAAATCCAGTTGAAGAGTATTGTGATAAGTCAGTGTAAGGCTCAGAGCGACTGCGGTGATATCAGGAATCTGAGCTCCTCTGAGCTGGTTGTTCCTCAATCTGGGCTCAGGACTTAAGGAGATAAGGTGTTTTTAAGGATGTAGCTTCTCAGATTTTGTTGAAATATTATGTATTGTAATCCTGCATTTCTTTTTGAAAGGTGGAATAAACATAAATTTGACTTCTAACTTCTATTTGGATTTCTAATATTTTTTACTTAATGACCAAATTTAAGCTCCAAAGTCATGCAGGTTTTTTGGTTGAATTTTGGTCTAGTTGTGTAGAAAATAATTGGTAGTTCATATAATCGAAGCAAATGAGATCGCTTAAAAAATATAATTTGTATACACAATCGGGGGAGGAAACCGGAGTACCCGGAGGAAACCCCCGAGGCACGGGGAGAACATGCAAACCCCACACACACAAGGGGGAGGCGGGAATCGAACCCCCGACCCTGGAGGTGTGAGGAGAATTTATTATTTTTACGTCTACAATAAGTGTGAACACAATTCGATTTCGTACATCCGTCACGACTGGATTGAGTATTTTCAAAGCCGTTAATAAAGCTTCCTAAATCTGACTAAACACTTTTTTTTTCATTAATGTATGAGCCGTGGTCGTCTTTCACATCTGAACTATACTCAAGTCGACCTGAGTCTGTTTTTGAGAATTTCTGCCAGCTTTGCGAACTTCCCATTTCCATCATGTCGCAGCACCATCTCAGTGCTGCTAGTGTTCATGGTCTTCTTCTGTCGCCTAACACGTTAACGAAGAGACTCATCGTACTCGTCGGCGGATTGTAGAAGAAACCATTTGTACGGTACACATCTGTTTCTCTTAAGCCTGATGAGCTATTGAAAACATTATCATTTTTTTGAAACCAAATAGGATGTTTTTGTTCAGATGAATTCACACACACACACACACACACACACACACACACACACACACACACACACACACACACACACACACACACACACACACACAATCTTGGAAAGCTCTTTTATGGACAGCCGCAGGGTGTAGGCAAAGTGCCAGCATGTCAACGAGACACCGAGGAGCTCAGAAATCCTGAATGCTTTAATAAAAGGCAGAATTTAGCCCAACACCATAGTACACAAGCTGAAAGACTCTTAATAAGCACTTTAGTCTGTAGTGCTTATGCCCCTCAGTCCTCAATCATCTCAGGTAAATACAGACAGGCCGACAGATAAAGACTGATAAAACCAAACACCTTTAATTACTTGTCAAAGGAGTTGCCTGTTACTTCATATCTCAAGACAAACAAATCTCGTATCGTACGCGCAGGTTTCACAGTGACGTACATAGGAGCCGGTTCACTTCATAATATTTACTCTGGACCATGCAACAGGATTCCAGTTGAATTGACTTTGTTCAGATTTATACATCGGTTCTACTTTATTGAACATTAGTAACATTGACACTGTTCGTTTTGGTAACACTGACTGATCCGTGAACGAGAACGAAATCAAACACCGAGCTCACAACGCTTGTGTTTTACCACAGACACAACAATAATGTGGTTAATTTTCATAGTTCATGACCACATCACGCTCACTCTACATCATTCATAACATCTCAGACTTAAAAACATGTTTAAATTATGATTATGATGCCACACCTGGAGTCAATCGCCCACAATGCATTACCCACAATGCACCTGCACTCCTATGCTCGCAATCTCCTTCGTTGTGATTATGTTCACTCTTTGTCAGATTGTTCCATACACTGTTTAAAGAGACTTTTTTGCATTTATCTGTCGAACTGTACGCTCAGATCTGTTTAGTCCGTGACCTGCCTTTTGTTTTTGTACAGTCCTTGTTTTATTAGCTATTCTAATTGTTTATTTGTGTCGTTATCGTTATCTCGTTAATTTGGACCAATATCACGACCACAAACCGTTGGCTGAACGACAGATGAGTTCGGGACACAAGATCGGAAACAATTCAGTATTTTCGAAGTCATCGTCTGATTGGTTGGATTCAACAGGATATCTGTTAGTCGTGTGGGAAGTTTTTTAACGTTCACCTGGAAACAAAGACTTTGTGACGCTTTACTTCCTTCACGGAAGAACGAAGCCTCCGTGTTTCCAACTGATGAGGCTTGTGAGGATCAGCTAAACACTGGGTTTTTAAAATGATGTGAAGTTTTACACAAAATTTACATTACACACATTTTCAGCATTCAGTCTTTTTTTTTTTTTTTGCAGTGAGGAAATGAAATTGTAAATAGTTGGAGACACGATAGAGAACTTTTTTTACATATTAATAGTATACAATGTGTTAGATATGTTCATAGTTCCTATGTTACATAATAAGTAATAGTGAATCTTTTAGACTCGATTAAAGATAACTAGCTGTAATATACCCCTGAGCCAGTGGTGTAGTCCTAGTTTTTTGTAGTGAGTATACTGTGGACCCCCCCCCCCCCAGCCTCATACGCACCCATCCTTGAGCGACACCCCATAGGCACCACCACACTCATCTACATGTAATTTAGAGCATTATTAAAGACCGCTTATGTGTTATCAACATTCACATTTATTATAAGCAACAAAAGACAGACAGCTGATAAAACCTGTGCTCCAGGTCCCATATCCATATAACATTTAAGGCTAAATGTAGCTCTTAAAGGTATAAAGTTCACCCAAAAATGAAAATTGTGTTATTTCCTCACCCTCAATTTGTTCCAAAACTGTACGAGTTTCTTTCCTCTGTTTAACACAAAAGATGATATTTTGAAAAATGACACAATTTTCATTTTTTATACCTTTAAGAGCTACATTTAGCCTTGAATGTTATATGAATATGGGACCTGGAGCACACGTAAAGACACGTAAAACCCGTGGAGTGCATCACAGGGCAGAGAAACACGCTCTGAGGAAAAGCTGGATCCATACACATGAGCCTCATCGTTCATATCCATGAACTCAGAGACTCCCACGGTGGACTTGCTGAGCCGTGACTGACCGTGGCATCGTCAGCATTCGGATCCGCAATGTACAGGCAACGAGGAGGAAGCTTTTCTGTTGCATCACTCAGGAGTTTATCTGAAAACTCTTAACGTTAAAAAATGTGTTCCACGTATTATTTGTTTTTTTTTAAACCAGGTCAATGAGATGATCCATAAAAAGAGCACAAAGGCTAGGTTGTGTGTCATGGACTGACCTCTAAAACCATCAAAGACTTTCTGTTCTTGAGGTTCACCAACTTTTACTAGTGATTCAGTAGGAATTTCAGCGTCTTGCTGTGTTTCTCAAAGGAGCTTAACGGAAGATCTCTTAGTCAGCAGAAGCAAAGCAGGCTGCCGTTCATCAGGAATGGCATGGTGTGTTTTACAAACTGCAGACCGACAACATACCTCACACCTCTTTATCATCAGCGCTCATTAACTACGTCATCACGTTTACTTGTTCGCTTTGTTGCATTTTTCTAAAACCATACATTACGTTATACACACATAAGTGTCCAAAAAAAACTAAATATAAGATTATTAAAACAATTTCTGGATTTTCAGAATATATACCCGCTTCGAATGTTATCCTACTATTGAATGGATGTTATTCAGTGGTTAAACAACCTTCTGAGCCTTCCAGTAGCCACAACATGCCCCAACTGGACCATATCGATGGTCCCATTAACAACTGAATAACATCCATTCAATAGTAGGATAACATTCGAAGCGGGTGGTCTTGATCTATTGGCAGATCATTTTGCTCAATGATGCACCAACGATCTCATAACATTTTCTTTTAAAGAATAAAGCAAAATAAATATATAAATAAAAACACTTGAATTGGCTTTATAATTTTATATTCGGTTTACTGTAGTTTTATAATAGGAAATGCTTGATACATTTGTTAAACGACCAAAGATGTTTTATTTATTTATTTTTTATTTTGCAGGGAGGAAGTAAAGAAGTAAGTAACCAGATGTTTAAGTTTAAAGACTTCACATGATCTGGTAGCTAAGAACATCAGTACTTCAAGTATGTTAAGCTCTCACCTACAACAACGGAGAAACGGACAATCTATCTATCTATCTATCTATCTATCTATCTATCTATCTATCTATCTATCTATCTATCTATCTATCTGTCTGTCTGTCTGTCTGTCTGTCTATCTGTCTGTCTGTCTGTCTGTCTGTCTGTCTGTCTGTCTATCTATCTATCTATCTATCAATCCATCTATCTATCCGTCTATCCGTCTGTCTGTCTGTCTGTCTGTCTGTCTGTCTATCTATCTGTCTGTCTGTCTATCTATCTATCTATCTATCTATCTATCTATCTATCTATCTATCTATCTATCTATCTATCTATCTATCCGTCTGTCTGTCTGTCTGTCTGTGTCTGTCTATCTATCTATCTATCTATCTATCTATCTATCTATCTATCTATCTATCTATCTATCTATCTATAAGAGACAGATAAAACTCTGTTTTTCAGAGACGTGAGATTAAAAACGGCACATAAATAGTCCATGTGGCATAAAGCAGCTAAAACAGGGAACAACTCTACATTGTTTATATTTTTTGTATATTCTTATAAACCAGCATCGAGTCAGAAGTACTGTTATTGTTAGAGATTAGCTTTCATGTGTTTTCCATCAGAGGCTCTGCTTGTCTGCAGCTTTTGTTTGAGTAAATACGGCTTGTCACCGGGAGCCACCATCTCCAGTCCTGCTGAAATGAAACATGATCACTCTCGCTGACACAATGAGAGCTCGGCTTCGGGGCAACGAGTAAAACGCTCTTTTTTAGGTTGATCCCTTTTGTGGTTTTTGTATTCGGACATTTTTTCATTCTATATTTGTTTTAAAAAAATCAACAATTTTTGAATACATACACCTCTAGATCCATATTTCTAGTTTGGTTTGTTCTGATGATGCATCATGAATGAATTAAAGCCCACTAACAGTTCAGGTACGAGCATGTGGAGCCCAGAACATCTGCTTCCAGGCATTTCATTCGACCTCTACGTGGCCATTGTAACCCACAGTACTTGAGCGAAAGTTCATGTTTTAAGACGTGGATCCTGCTGTGTTGATGTTTGGAGGAGGGTCAGATGGAGACGAAGCTAGCTCAGTCGAGGTCAGTGTGAACCATGCAGAAAGACAGACACTTTATAATAATTACGAAAGTAAAAGGAGGAGGTCACTTGTTATTTAACCACATAATCAAAACTGTAAGATATACTATACACCCTGACCTTCACTGTTATAATCAGCTCCACTCTTCTGTTCTGTTCTGTGTAGATGCTGGAGCGAGTCTGTGTGGGTTTGTGTTCATTCAGCTACAAGAGCATTAGTGAGATCAGACACTGATGGTGTAAGAGTGAGGAGGTCTGGGGTTCAGTCGGTGTTCAGTGGGGTTGAGTCAGAGTCAGGGCTCAGTGCAGGACACTCGAGATCTTCTACTCCAACCTTCACACACCATGTCTTCATGGAGCTCTGTGCTTTGTGTACGGGGACATTGTCATGATGGAACAGGGGTCGAGTCTCCGAGTTCCTGTGAAGAGAAACTGTAATGTTCTGGCATACAGAGATGTTCTAGACAATTGCTTGCTTCCAACTTCAGTCAGTGTCAGTTATCTAACTTATCTAACATCAAGCCAGAGTCAGTTTGTTGTCTGTAATCGCAAAGTCCTGAAGGTCCATAGATTATTACACAATTCATAATGCTACTTAATTATTCATTTATCATTATTATCCATAAATCCACCCTTCCTTCTATTTTCTGTAGCACTTATCCTACACTTTGACCCAGTGCAGGATAAGTATGTATACTGATTATTATTATTATTCAGTAGTAACTATACTATACTCTCTGAGTATGTGAGTATATAATCAGTGTATATGAACATGAATGTAAAGATGGTGTATTTAAAGCAGATATTCATTAGCATTAATACAAATGAATATAACACTAAATATCAGAGACAATACAATATCCATGCACACGAGGACTTGTATCCTGAAAGCCTGTGTATTACCACGCAGAGCATCCTCCATAAACACAATAACATGCCAGGTTTATTCAGTAATGTTTCTGGCAGTTTATCTGCCTGCTTTAACATGCACATAAAACATATGTAAGCTATTTGCATTGGGTTCCTGAGTCCTTGTTCTCTTCTCCGAGCTATTTGCCTTGGAGAAGCTCCACAGATCAGTTTGCTGCACAGAATGTGTTGTGTTTTTACAGCAGAGCTTTTGGCTTTAAAATCTGAGCATGGATTCCACAGTCAGACATGTGTCTGCTGTGTAGCTCAGACTCTTTCTGCCGGCTGCCTGCTTCGACATGCTGAGTCAATAATCCGCTCCTGACTTTTCCAGTCCCTGCTTTACAAATCTTCCTCATGAAGGAACAATCTTTCTGTGTTGCTATCAATAGATTAGGAGAACTCATTGAACCATGAACTTCTGCATTGTAGATATCTGATCAGTTAGCAACTTCAGAATTTCTACAAAATTGTGGAAATGAATAATATACATTTTTTAATATAATCTTATATTATTATCTTTAATATAGACCTCAAACATTACACCAGAAGCGAAACATCCGGGTCAGTCATGTTAGGGCTAAAATGTTCACACACACACTGACAAGCTCTGTTCCAGTTTAGAGTTTTCTGCTGTCACTGTCGTGATTGTTGTCATGAGTCTCAACCTCGTATTGCTTTACTCTTACTCTTGTATTATTAATCTAAATAACCAATGAAAGTAGGTACACAAAGCAGAGGGTACTGTCGGTTAGAAGTTTGTGTTACAGCTCAATAACTGTGTAGAATAGTACCTACATCTACAATGTGTGAGAAAAGTGAGAAAAGACTCAAATTAATTTTCTACTAATGATTAACTATTTATTTACACCTGCCCTGTTTGACTCCTGGTATCATGGTATTTTAGAAAAGAAACAAAAAAGAAGAAGAGAAATAGTTGAATCTCCTCAGTGACTCTATTTGTAAATCAAGCGACTCGGTCATGACCCCTAATTCAGGAACTCCAAGAAATAAGATGACATTTTCATTTTGAGTTCCTGGAAACATTTGTGTGTTGAGTTGGATGCGCATTTTAATTCATTATTTTAACAACAACCAAAAAAAAAACAAAAAAAAAAAACAACAACATCTATAACCAAGTCTTAACCTCAAACAAAACCTGGGCTAAAACCCTGTTGTAGTTCATCACACAAGCCATAAAATATCCCCAAATCATCACTTCTTCACCACAACACTATACAGTCAAATCTGCTTTCCCTTGCATGTAGTCCACATTTTCACCAAACATACTGAAATTGTGTAGAAGTTGTTCGGCGTTTGGCTTTGTTTTGTTTTGAAAACAACACGATTCTGATGACAGCTCCATAAAGTCCAAGCATTACATTTGTTATGAGTTGCCGTCTTTCTCGCTATCCTTCCACATATTACTCTGCTATATCAGTGGCAACTAACTAACAGCTGATTTAGAAACTAAACGACCTCATTAACGACCTCGTTAACGACCTCATTTACAAGGCCAATAATCAATGGTGTCACTTTTTACAATCCTGTGCTCATTTAAATCATGGGAATAGAGAGTCCTTGGGCTTTGCACAGGAAGGCATGTGGGGATGTGTTGTACCATATTTAATAATAAATACACAGTTAAAATCAATGACAACAAATAAAAATGTCAACAACAAATAAGATTTTATGAGGAAATGCTACTCTAGACTAGAAGAAATAACAGTGAACCTTTTTACGATAACATACAGCTAAAGTCATGACCTTCGTAGATTTTTGTTCAAAACTGAGCTACAGGCAACGTTACTCAATATGAACATCCTGTGAGATATCTGAGATATGTGTATTGGATCTGAGATAATAAAAAAAAAAGCACTCTAACATTGTCATGACGCTGGGTAAGGAAGCGGACCCAAACGCAGGAAAGCCGAATCAACAGGGTTTAATAACAAAAGGACATGAAACAACACACGGACTAGAGACGGGACAAAGACAACAGTAGATTCGGCGATGCACAAGGCAACAGTTAAATAGACACGGTGATCACATTAGGAAACAGGTGTGTAGACAGGGAGGAGCAGACGAAGGCGGGGCAGACACGTGACGAGGAACGTAAACACACGCACGTGGCCAAAGTCCGGGCTGAGTCATGACAAACATACAGTAATAAGCTTTAAATGAATGCAGGGCTACTTGAGGTTCACGTGTTGCTTTCACCTGGACGTTTGTGTCTAACGCCGTAACATGAAGCATTAGCCGGTTTCTCTCGATTGATTAGCTCAGAGTGAAGATAGTATGCGGATGAAGTGATGTGACCTATAACAGAAATGTTCTGAAAACATCCCGTATTTAATTTCTGGGTATTCACAATTAAGCGGTTTTAATACTTTTGAGACAAATGAAGAAAATGGACGGCGCATTGTTTGAAACGATGTAAGGCGTATTGTCTTATTTCTACCGTCGTGTTGATAATTCTGCAGTTCACTGGGTTCATGCAAAGTTAGCTCACGTGATATAACCCTGTAAATTCTTTACTGGCTTACGAGGCAGCTGATTACTGTAGAGCCTCCTGTCTAAACCAGGCCTCACAAATAATCTGCAAATGGTGACCAGGTTGATCCAAAACTCGGATAATGATGACGAACAGTACCAAGTGTAGCCTGACCAGCCTGGAGGCAGAACAGTGAGTCCCTCAGTGATGCCTATCTAATGCATTTCCAGGGTTTTTGTCTGAAAGGAAGAAAAAAATAAAACAAAAACCGTTCCTAACAATGAGGAGCCAGGATAAACAGGATGTTATTCTTAGTCCAAGTGTTTTAGAAGAAATAACATTAAAGATTAAAGTGCATTAAAAGGGAGAGAAAATATACTAATGTAAAAATCAATGCTAACTTACAGGTAAAGATGAGGTGAGATCCCTGGCTCAGAGTCTGGACATGCCTGGCATCGAGGTATCGACCTGCTTCACTTACATAAGGAATGTCTCTTTGCAAACGGCAGCCAAGAAGGATGACACACACTTGGATTCATGCCATATGTGTGTGTGTGTGTGTGTGTGTGTGTGTGTGTGTGTGTGTGTGTGTGTGTGTGTGTGTGTGTGTGTGTGTGTGTGTGTGTGTGTGTGTGTGGAAGAGTGGAATAGTACACGTGTAGTGAAGGAAGGTGTGGGATTTAAATCTGCATGCGTCAGAGTTGTAGTTAAAATGTATTTCCTTTAACTGTCAGAAAGTGGGGCGCACGGTGGCTTAGTGGTTAGTCCATTTGCCTCACACCTCCAGGGTTGGGGGTTCGATTCCTGCCTCCACCTTGTGTGTGTGGAGTTTGCATGTTCTCCCCGTGCCTCAGGGGTTTCCTCTGGGTACTCCGGTTTCCTCCCCCGGTCCAAAGACATGCATGGTAGGTTGATTGGCATCTCTGGAAAATTGTCCGTAGTGTGTGTGTGTGTGTGTGTGTGTGTGTGTGTGTGTGTGTGTGTGTGTGTGTGTGTGTGTGTGTGTGAGTGAATGAGAGCGTGTGTGCCCTGTCATGGATTGGCACTCCGTCCAGGGTGTATCCTGCCTCGATGCCCGATGACGCCTGAGATAGGCACAGGCTCCCCGTGACCCGAGAAGTTCGGATAAGCGGTAGAAGATGAATGAATGAATGAACTTGTCAGTTTCTACCTTTATTTTTCATCCAATACACACTGACATCTAAGCATTTTGAAGCTTAAATGACAGATATTTCTTTCACAGTAGAATAGAACAGAACAGAATAAAGTAGATCCTCATGACTCATATAGACTGTCAGTAATAGCTATATTGTTCAGACACTGATCTATCCTCGTATATTATAATGTATTTTTAGATTTTCTATCCTGCTATGTTCTCTATTGTTTATTCTATTCTATTCTATCTATATAGATAGATAGATAGATAGATAGATAGATAGATAGATAGATAGATAGATAGATAGATAGATAGATAGATAGATAGATAGATAGATAGATAGATAGATAGATATGAATTCTATTCATTCTGTTTTGATTCTGTTTTTCACCGCATGTTGGCATATGTATATAAATATGTATGTATACATTACAAATAAGCATAGCAAGGATAATCCTTAACATGATACCCTGAACAAAATGAACACCATATGAACAAAACACAGTTTGTGAATGAAATAAAGTTTGTTAAGCTGCAGAAATGATCTTATCCTTATGTGACCGTGTACAGTACGTGACACCGGTGAAGACGAACGCAGCAGCAGCAGCAGTCATACTGTTGGTATATTTCCTATCTACTGCCATATTAAAAACAAACAAAGCAGTGTGGAGTTATACAGTGTGTGTATGTGTGTGTGTGTGTGTGTGTGTGTGTGTGTGTGTGTGTGTGTGTGTGTGTGTGTGTGTGTGTGTGTGTGTGTGTGTGTGTGTGTGTGTGTGTGTGTGTGTAAAACGTGTTGTATATATATCCAAGCAGTGAGGGTGTGAACATGTGGAGTGTGTACAGGAGGCTTGGTTCATGGATGGCTCCAGGGTAGAAGGTGGATGTGCAGCACTGTAATGACAGATGATCCAGCAGGGCAACTTTTTACTGTTGTTCCTTTGTTGCCAGGGCTTTATCTTTCTTACGAGTTTTTTTTTCTATCATAAAAATGCAAAGCTTAAGACCTTAAATTTCATTGTTTATGTGTATAGCGCTTTTAACAATTCACATTGTCTCAAAGCAGATTTACAGAAGTATAGAAACAGAAGAGAAAAAAGAAATAAATAAATAGAAGAAGAAGAAGAAATGAGAATAAAATAAATCAATCAATACATACATTTAAAGTTTAAAATGAATTTAAAAAAATATTCATTTAAAATTTAAAATACTATATATCTATCCCTAAGCCGGAGACGACGGGGCAAGAAAAAAATCTCTGAGATGATATGAGGCAGAAACCTTGAGAGGAACCAGACTCAGAAGGGAACCTCATCCTCATTTAGGTGACATTGGACAGGAAATGATATCAATGTAATAATGTCATTTCTACAACAGTGTATAATGGTGCAGCCGAGAGCTCCTGAGGAACTAACGGGTCGTCGTAAACTCTGAGTTCAGCACAAACTCAACACTAATTCCTTCCTGTCAAAGTCTTCAAATGATTGTTGATAAACACCAGACCATACAGCTGACTGACAAAATATTGGTTCAAAGAACCACGACTTCATTTGTAGCACCAGAGACATGCAGAAGTCAGAGTGAGTGAGAATAACATGAACGATAATTTGTTTATGAGTAGAGGATGGGGACACGCTGGCTCTCATTGCAAATACATACAGTATCTGTATCCGGTTGTCTTTATTTGTGTGTAAGCTAAACAGCTCTACAAAGTGGCAAACCATAGCACTGTCTCTGTGGTTGAATGATGCTAACGAAACATGGAAACAAGTCACTTTTGTTTTCTTTCTGAAACGTTCTATACTGACATTAAGGTTAGTGAGACATTTATTTTAGATGACAAACTTGCACAGGATTATATCTGACTGCATGCCTACATGCCACACCCTGATATCAGTACTGAAATGAGCCATTGTCCTACAGCCAGCGTAACTGTAAAAATGTTCAGTCCTGGTGTGGTAAAGGCTGAGTGTGTGATAGCTCAGTCAGACAGCTCCATCAGCGCTGTTCATAACATCCGCTGAAATGAGACACAAGCAACAAGATGCCAATAAATATCAGTATGTTTTTTTTAATCACGAATACTCTAGGAGTTTATAGCATTTTTTCACACCTGCCTAAAACTTTTGCACAGTACTGTGTGTGTGTGTGTGTGTATATATATATATATATATATATATATATATATATATATATATATATATATATATATAGAGAGAGAGAGAGAGAGAGAGAGAGAGAGAGAGAGAGATACAGAGCGATATAGTCTATATATCTATCTATCTACAAAAAAGTCAGCAGTTATTTTCCCTACTTCATTAACTATGACTTTTAGACTTAAAGACAGACTAAAGCAGGTCCAGGACACGTCCCTGTTGTTCGACAGGTACCAGGAGGGGGACAGACGAGTGTTTATCTCTCCAGATTGCAATTACAGAGCTAATACTAATGCTGTAACAAGCAATAGCGATATTTCTGTACTCATATCTATGAAATCTGGGTTGCAGTTGTTTCTGCCTGTAGGTCTAATGGTTCCTGTGGCCCTAACGAGCTCATCACAAGCTACCAAGCCTGACCTCTTTAGACACTCAGAAGGAATAAACAAGCTGTGCGTGTTGCTGGAAATCAAAGTGCTACGCTGCTTATCACAGATCAGATGCTCTTCTTAAACTGTTTGATGTTTGTGATCTTTGCCATTTTCTTTGGTCTACAAACACAGTGTTGCAATCAGCAAGCGTGCTATTTCATTCCATCAAACAGGAAGCCCTGCAGAGAGCATCAAAAGGCCAGGGCCATGTCTCATCTTGCTTCCTTAGGAAGTACCTGCATGCTTCAAACAAACTCAAGGCTATTGTACGGGAGGTGGGTTTTCTATGCATTTTTAAGTCTTAAGGAAGACACATTTCTAGCCTATTCTAACCGAGTTCATCGGAAATGCATATATCAGGATGGTAGTGTGACTGCGTCTATGCTTATAGAGAATGAGTGGGAGGTTTCACAGTAAATGAGGGCAGTAATGACTTTCAGAAGAAGTTGGGTCATCTGCTGACTTTAAAAGAAGCCACAGAAGATGAGCAGTACTTTAGTAGACAGGCCCCTTCTTCAGACTCTCTCAGTCCTTTAGTTTCCCTCTGATTATGAGCATCAATGGTTATAGATTGATGGTAAAATAAAAAAAATGCATTAACAAGATATCCACTGAAGTTAAATCCCACAGTGAATTAATTCATCTAAACCTCGTGCTGTTCAGATAGCGAACGACGGTCGCAACAGCTCAGCATGCAGCCAGAGACGCTTAAAGTCTAACAGCGTGGTACCTGAAATCAAATCTAAGGCTGAGGTCACTTACTTACTCACATCTATCTCCGTTTAAAAAGAAAACATCATAAAAACTGAGCATCAGTGAGCACTTTTTATTATCGAAACATCGATAAAAAATATAATTCTGCTGAAAAGACAAAATAAGCCATAGGCAGTTATACACCTTAAAATGTTTTTCATTCACGTTCATTTACTGCACAAAGTCAGAGCAGAACAATCGTCATCCTGTCATGCAGGCTCATTCACGTTCCCGTCTCGAACCCGCATGTTTACAACACAGATAAAGCTGCACAGTCAAATCCACAGCCACTATGTGAAGCCAGATAGCATCATCATGACTGTATAGGGTTAGGAACTTAAATGAGAACAGATAAAGGAGCTTCCTGTAAATGGGCATCAATACACATGAAACATTCAGAAATGCAGGATGTTTGAATTTTATTTACTGGAAATACATGACTGTCAAATATTTATAAACCTATTTAAAGAATACGAGCAAAATGTGAGTCACTGTGGATGTGACATTGAAAACATGGATACTACAAATCCTCATGAGTCAGTAGGATTACAGCTTTGGCTTTTTAAAAAAAAAAAAAAAAAAAAAACACCATACACTAGCATGATGTATTGTGTTGTCTTGCTCATGAACGTTCCGTCTTTCTGAATTTACCGTCACCGTGAATCTCACCTCACCTTCATGCCACACCTGTTGCAAGTCATGCCAGACAAATGCATTTACTCTATAGACTCAACAAACTATACCTACTCTGTCGAGCACGTCGCGCCTGTTTCTGCGGTCTGTAGGGTTGTGCTAGCATAGAATCAATATTTTTTGTTTGCTGATGTTGAAATGTTGCACATTAGCCATCCATAACCAAGCTGATAGAAATTCACCTTAAGAGATTTAACCCAGATCTGATATCTGAGTTCCGGGGAAGTTTGCGAAATGTCTTATGTGGCTTTTATCTGAAAATATTGCACAACAATGCTTCTATGGGTGTTCTTTAAAAAAATAGCTGATGGTTTCATTCTGACTCTGATGCTGACATTTCTACATGACACTGTAATTTCAAGAGTTTAGAACACACACACACACACACACACACACACACACACACACCTTCTGATAAATCTCGATGTGGTTCAACTGTAGCTACCCTTCAGAAGGGTAAAAATGCTTTTGAACTTAATTGTATGAAGTGTAAGGTAGTAAATACTAGTGACATTTTACGCCGCAGTTCTGAGGATACAGTCCCTCTCTTTGTGAGCATTCCGACCTTCTTCATACTACTGCTGTGTCCTGTAATTAGTTGGCAGGATTACTAGGTAAAGGTGGCTGTGGCTGGATTTAAAGGGGCTCGGCTTTAAACCAAATTATGTCTGTTGTGCTGAAACCCTTTGACGAGACACAAAGGTGCGTTTGAATCACGCTAGGTCTCTTGGGTATGCATGTGAAAGGCAATAAGGTTCCTCTGCAACAGCTCGCATTAGGGCAGCCATTATAAATAAATTCACCCTGCACAGTATTTTTTTATGCTTGGCAATTTATTTCAAGTAGCAATAAAACAATCAAAATGCAAAATTTATCATTTGATATTTTAATGACTAGACATGTTGTCATGGAAACACCGGAGGGATGTTATTCCTTAAGGCCTCTGCTCAGAGTGGACTGTATTTACAGGCACAGAGTCAATGTTCCCACCAGCTCGCTCTGAAGAACAGGATACTGGCCCGAGTTTCTTTCCCACATCCTCTTTAATATAGTTCATTATAACAACAGGACTTGCCTAAAAACAGATTCCCTCTTTTGGGAAAATGAGGTGAAAAGTTAAGACTACTTTATGAATTTAAGATG